>NW_023395694.1:0-12231 GCF_002127325.2 Helianthus annuus | reverse complement strand
AACTTTTGTGACAGTTTGGGGAATCAAGATGATAACATCAACACCAGTTCATCCACAGGCCAATGGCCAAGCAGAATCATCCAACAAGATCATCATCAACAATCTGAAGAAGAACTAGGGTCCAAGAAGGGAAAATGGGCAGAGGAGTTACCTTATGTGCTATGGGCTGATAGAACAACTCCAAGAATGCCACTGGTCAAACACCTTTTTTTCTTTGGTATTTGGGGCAGAAAGCAGTGATCCCAACAGAGATGGTGATCCCAATCGTGATCCTGAAGAAAATGCTACAATCCTGGCTTCAGGATTTGGATACTATGAGGAAATCAGGGATCTGGCTAGGATAAGGATGGCAAGCTACCACAAAGAATGGCTGGTGCTACAACAAAAATGTTAGGATAAGGAAGTTTCCAAGTCGGAGATAATGGTGTGAGAAAAACATTCCAAACACTATTAATCCTGCTGACGGGAAGTTAGCACCAAAGTGGGAAGGCCCTTACTTAATTGAAGCTGAAGCAGGAAAGGGGGCATACAGATTGCTAACCATGGAAGGAAACTTGTTACCAGAGCCTGGGATGCTGTTCACTTAAAGAGATACTTTATGTGAACGTGAATCCTTCAAAGCATGTGATCCTTATATTGAATTATCCTCACAAGGATCCCCGGTGATGGTCAGTGATCCTTAATCTGGTAATGTACTTACTTAAAACATTTACACTTCCTTACTTTTTACCAAAGGATAAGGATCCTGTATCCTTCATCCTCTTTCACGAAACCATTTGAGTTATGATAGTTCAGGTATCTACAGCAAATCGTCAAAGATCTTTCAAAAAGCAACGCAGACCCTTGGGCTTGTCCCCAGTTATCCTTGGGATTATCCCAGTTTCCGCCAGCACGCACGAGATCCTGGATATAGTTCACGTCTTTGGGACCAGTACCCACTTCCGGGGCTGACAACCTCATCGTACTGGCTATACCCAGGATCCTACGTATAATGGTAGACGTACCATACATCCGTTCATAAGGTTCTAACGTTTTTACGTTAGCTAAGGTTTTGACATTTCATGTCACTAAGTTTGGATAGTCGCCAGTAAGGGCCATACTCCAGTTTACATACGATCCTTTGGGCTTGTCCCCAGTTATCCTTCGGGCTTGTCCCCAGTCCTTTGGGCTTGTCCCCAGTGATCCTTTGGGATCATCCCCAGTTTCCTTGGGCATGTCCCCAGCTACTAATTCATCTTTTACATTGGCTTAGTCCCAAGATATGTTCCATTTTTCAAGGTTCTCGAAGTTAAACAAATAAGGATCCTTAATCCTTATTATCCATTAAAGTTTTACTTATGGTTATCCCGATTAAAGGTTAGGATCCTAACTTGGATCCTCAGGTATGATCCTTAACTATTTTCAATTTCATTATTCATTTGAATACCCTTTAGACCTTGACAACTGAACCTATGATCCTTAAAAAAAACTACCTTGAAAATTTCGATTATAGGATATTTGATCCAGGATCATATCCTAAACTTCTTAAACATAATTTGCTCAACTTTTCTTACTCAAACAAACATGTGCCCAAAACAATTGAAAATAAAAAAGGATAATAACACAAGATAAGCGACAAAAGTTTAAGATTTTATTTATTAACGAAAGGATTAACCCTTCAAAAGTTGTCAAAATGCCAACCCACATTTCTACCAGCAAAACGTGGCCCGTCCACATGGGTTGGCAAAGGGTGTCCATTGTCTTTGCGGTCTTAGCAGGTGCAGGAAAATAAAAGCGGCAGGATCACAAAGGCTTCATCCCCAAACAGAGGATCCCTCCACCTTTTGTAATCCTACCTATTGTTCAAAGGATCCAGGATCCTTAACCCTAAAAACTATTGTTCAAAGATTACAGACCATATATTGTTCCAAATACCACAACCACAAACCACTACCATACTTAAAAAATTGGGCTCCGGCCTAGTCACAAATATCCATCATCGCCCAATCATGCAGCTTACACCTTGCTGCTCCATCACCACCAGCTTCTCCGCCCTGATCCTTGTCAGCATCACCACCCTCCAGCATTGGGATATCCTCAGCTTCATCCTCGTCTTCCAGTTCCGCCAGCCTTGCCTTCCAATCTTCAACATCCATGTGCTCTTATCGAAGGAAGGATCCTGAGCCTCCGCAGCCATCTGAAGTTGTATCTTGTACATGGCAATTGCCGCAGAGACCTTGGCATCCTGGATGATCTCCTGCTTCTCGCTATCCATATCAATCAATCTTTGAGCAGCCTCATCCTTCGTAGCCCGGAGTTCTTCTCAAGATCTGCTATCTTGAGATCCTTCAATACGCCCATTTGTTGAAGATCGACAATTTGGCTTTCTTGATCCTCGACATGGCCAAGATAGGTCTCGATCTCAGCAAGTTTCTGCAGAAGAGGTATAAGGAAGATTCAGGATCAGGCGATCCAAAAGGAAGCAGGATATTCAAGCAGGATACTTAAGAAGGATAACCAACAGGGGCAGTGATCCTTACCTCATTAACATAGTCGAGAAACTGTTGGCGAAGCAGAGGAAATCCCTGGAGATCTTCAGAAGTCTTTCTCTTTGTTCCCTTACCCCGAATGGGTGCTTTAAGGGCTGAAGTAGAGGGACTGGCAGCAGAAGTCTTCCTCCTCGAAGACTTGACGTTGGCAAGATCACTTATCCCAAACTTGGAAGCAGACTTGGCAGATTTGGCAGACTTTCCAGCGCCTACACAATCAGAAACAAGATAAGTTCCCTTATTAATCAAATAATTTCACATATAACTTACTTTTTACAAGGATACTTACTTGACATAGTGGCAGATGCGGAGGATACTTCCTGTGAATCTTGGACGGTGACTTGGAAACTTCTGACCTCAGGATTAAGCTTTTTAAAAGCTAAGACTCTTTTCTCTTGCAGCAGGGGTTAACTTAAGATAAGCAATGGATATTGCTGCACAAAAAAAAAACAAGACATTAGTGATCCTCATCATAAGAGACCAGTCTGATGGTGATCCTTCCAGGATCCTCTATCCTACCATGGGTGGCCCACTCCTTGGGCAGATTATTCCCATCAGGGAGGGAATCCCTTCTCACAAAGAAGAAACGACGCTTCCAGTTTGTGTCATTTTTGGTAACTTTCAAAACAGGGTGATCCTCCCCGGCCTTCCGTTTCAGCAAATATCGATGAGAACCAAACATGGTAAGATCATAAAGCGCGGCCAGCTCTGCCATCCCTAAATCAATCCCCTCCTGCTCGATGATCCTCTCGAAGGTATACAAGACCCTCCAGATCATCGGCATAGCTTGGATATAAGATATGCCGGTCAAAGAAAAGAAAGATTGGGTGAAGGCCGGAAAAGGATACGAATATCCTATGGTAAACGGAGTTGCAGGAAAGATCACCCAGGTGTCTGAAACAAAGTCACTCAAAGCAGTAGATGTGAAGGATTTGAAAACAGCATCCGCCGGAAAGCAATGACGAATCCTATCTACATGAGCATCGGTGAAACAACATCTCTCCGTAGGAGAGTCCTTAATGATCCCTTGGCTTTCAGGGGACTGTTCTTCTCATGATCCTTATGGGGAGAGTTTCGGAGCAACATCCTCACAGCAGAATAAAACAGGGGAGCAGAAAAACAGAGCAAGAGAAGGAAGAATGAAAAGAGAAGAAAAGAGAATACCTGATCGATCTTCGGTAGCGATTATAAAGGGAAGATATATCGAATTTAAATGCAGAGTGATCCCAACCCTATCTCCTATTTATAATCATGATTTGCAGGGATTGTCACATCTATGACGTAAGGGTTGCAACGGCTAGTTCGAGATTAACGGCTAGTTATTCTAGTCATTCGTTGCAGATAAGATCAAAGCAAAATATAACTTGTTTATTTACAATAAACTCCTTATATTTTGGGGGCAATTGTTAGGGCTGGATTTTATTATATGATATTCGCTAATTTACAAAATATGTATAGTCACGCACGTACCATTATACGTGATCCTTATACGTGATCCTAACCAGTGATCCTTGTTTCTTTGGCAGACAGTGATCCTTAGCAGGACTTCAGGATCAGGATCATGGACCATCAAAGGATCCTCATGCTAACAGTTACCTTCGTTTAAAACAATGTTATTTTGCAGGAACATCTAGCAGGATACGCTCTTAGCATCATAATCAAGGGACGCGTCTTCACAATTATAGCATGAGCTTAATCGAAGATAGACGTTGCAAAGGATATGGAAACTTAGCTTGATTTATGGGCGGCAATTTAGGCTAGATTGTCTTTTATTTCTAAAGGGGTAATGAGCTGATTATTAGTCTATTTACCTAAAATAGGTCACCTACACTTGTATAAATACCACTCTTCCTCATTTGGAAGAACACACGACGACACACAACACAATTCTCACACGCTTAGACACTCGAAACTATAGTGATCCTTGTACTCAGCTCATTATCATCCGAAGTTGTAACCATTTTTCTTATATTGAAGTTTGGTGATCGGTAGTTGCCATCACCCGAGGTTTTTTATGCCGGAGATCATACATTGATCAAGGGCTTTTTCCTCGTATAAATCATTGTGTCTTTGCATATTTCATACTGAAGTGATCCTTTACTTTTTCAATAAACCAAGCATCATACCCCGTTTACATAAAGTTTGGTTGCATTATCCTTGTGTGATTTTTGACCAAAACACTAATGACATATTCGTCATTTTATAAAACGTCATATTTTAAAAGTTATACAAGAAAAACGAGTTAAGCAGCTGAATTAATATATATAAGCAAGCAAGCTAGCAGGTCAAGCAGGCAGGTAGGCACGTCACTTTTATCCCACATCGCCCCAGGTATAATTTGAGGTGCCTGCTTGCTTCCTTTAAATAAGAGTCTCAGTAGTTTGTTTAGATACACCAAAATTTTAACGGGAACGCTCTAGTATTGAGAATCCCGAGTATACGATACCCCGTTGGGTGTTGTTAGTAGTTGTTTTTGGAGCACGAGTAGGAGCAGGAGTAGGGAAACTCTACATCAACGTGCCGTAGATAGTCTTGAGGTATACTCTCGTTTAAGTTTATGTTTAGTTATTTATTATTTATTTTTAGTAGTTAATATTAGTTTTATTATTAGTAATAATATATTAGTAGTAGCAGTAGTGTTAGTATTATTTCTAGGTACTAGGGTTATTGTCAGGGGCGGGTATTGGGTAGCCTAGCCTTAGTTAGTTGCCAAAAGTTTGTAAATAAATAAAGTGTTTTACTCAGACTATTATAAGTTTTAATGAAAGTTTAGTTTGTTTCCGCTGTAAGTGTATCAATTGTGCACAATCACCCGGGTTACGGGGTGAGGGTGTTACACAATAGCAATCAAAGTATCCTCCAAGGGATGTCTTGGAGGCAAGAGAGCAGGATGTGGTAGAAATCCTCATGGATCCTGATGATCCTGAATCCAAAATCTATATCGGGTCAGGGATCCTTGGCAAAATGAAAGAAGACCTTGTATCCTTCCTCAAAAGAAGGAAGACTACCTTTGCATGGAAACATGAGGATATGACAGGTATATCTAAGGATATTATCACTCATAAACTTGTTATTGACAGGTCATTCAAACCAATCCATCAAAAAAGGAGGAAGTTTGCACCAGAAAGAAATGCCATTATCCAGGAAGAGGTAGAGAAATTGCTCCGAGCAGGTATGATTAGAGAGGTGAAGTATCCAAGATGGCTGGCCAATGTGGTTGTTGTTCAAAAGAAAAATGGAAAGTGGAGGGTATGTGTCGATTTCACTGATTTAAATAAGGCATGTCCCAAGGATCCTTTCCCATTACCCCACATTGACTCCATGGTGGATGCAACGGCGGGTCATGAACTGTTGACTTTTATGGATGCTTCATCTGGATTCCAACAAATTCAGATGGAACCATCTGACCAAGAGGATACGGCTTTTATGACCCCAACCGGTATATATTGCTATATTGCTATGCCGTTTGGATTAAGGAATGCAGGTGCAACATATCAAAGGCTGGTAAATATGATGTTCAAGGATCAGATTGGACAAACTATGGAGGTTTACATAGATGATATGGTGGTAAAGTCCATAAAAGCTGAGGATCACCTAAGAGACTTGGAGGAAGCATTTGATATCCTTGACAGATATAACATGAAACTTAATCCTTCAAAATGTCACTTTGGTGTTAAAGCAGGTAAATTCTTAGGATATATGGTGACCAAGAGAGGCATTGAAGCCAGCCCGGAACAAATCAAAGCCTTGGTGAATATCAAATCTCCTGCCAATGCTAAGGATGTGCAAAGGCTAACAGGCAGGATAGCAGCTTTGAACAGATTTATATCCAAATCCTCGGAGAAGTGTAAAGAGTTCTACGATATCCTAAGGAAGAACAAGAAATTCGAGTGGACTGAAAAGCATGAGAGTGCTTTACGAGCTCTCAAAGAATACCTATCCTCAGCCCCAGCCTTGATGAAACCAGAGAAAGGAGATGTGTTATCCTTATATCTTGCGGTATCCTCAAAAGCAGTAAGTGCAGTCCATGTTAAGGATCATGAAGGTACACAACATCCTGTCTATTATGTAAGTAAGAGTTTACTTGATGCTGAATCCAGGTATTCACACCTTGAAAAGCTTATTCTTGCATTAATCATGGCATCTACTAAGTTGAGACATTATTTTGAAACTCATGTTATTATCGTTAAAACTAATTTTCCAATTAAGAATGTCCTCAGGAAACCAGAGATGTCAGGTAGGATGGCCAAGTGGGCAGTGAAGTTTAGTGCCTATGATATAAGATATGAGCCTAGGACAGCCATCAAATCCCAAGCATTGGCCGACTTTGTGGCTGATTTCGGTAGTGATTTACAAAAGGAAGCCGAGTTAGAAGTCCAGCAGCTGGAGGAGACCAAGGATCCTTGGATACTCTATACTGATGGATCCTCAAATGTCAAAGGCACAGGGCTTGGTATACTACTAAAATCGCCACAGGGGGACATAATACCCCACTCCATAGCCTGTGAGTTCCAAACCACTAACAATGAGGCTGAATATGAAGCCTTGATTGCTGGTTTGCAAATTGCTAAGCATATGGGGATCAGGTACCTTGAGGTATATGTGGATTCATTATTAATTACAAATCATTTTAATGGATCCTATGCTGTTAAAGGTGAAAAGCTAACCAAATATTTAGAGATAGTCAAAGAATTGGCACTCTCTTTTGTTTCCTTTAGTTTGACACAGGTTCCAAGGGAAGAAAATACAGAAGCTGATGCATTGGCTAATTTAGGATCATCTTTGAAGATCCCGGAGGATATAAGCATTCCTATTATCCATATCTTGGCTCCTGCCATCGAGGATCACGTGGCCATGGAAATAGGAGAGGATTCTGCAATTATCCCTAGTGAGGATACTCAATCTTTTCCAGGATTAGGATCATGGATCTCACCAATCATGAGATACTTACAACACGGAGAGATTCCTATGGGAGAAAACCCTAGGGCTTTCAAAATTAAGGTATCTCAATTCACAATCTTAAATAATATGTTGTATAAGCGATCTCTTGCAGGACCATATTTAAGATGCATCGAGGATCCTGAAGTTCAAGAAGTTTTAAAAGACTTCCATGAAGGAGATTGTGGAAACCACACTGGGGGCAGGGCATTGTTCTCAAGGATCTTAAGGACAGGATACTACTGGCCAACTATGAAAAGGGATGCTGTAGAGTATGCTAAGAAGTGTGATCCTTGTCAAAGACACAGCAACATCCTTCATCAGCCGGCTGAATTTCTACATCCTATATCCTCCTCTTGGCCATTTATGAGATGGGGGATGGATATAGTTGGTAAACTCCCTAAAGCACCTGGTGGGAAAGTGTTCATGCTTGCTATGACTGATTACTTCTCCAAGTGGATAGAGGCTGAAGCTTTTGCCCAAGTCAGAGAAAAGGAAGTTATATCCTTTATTAAGAGAAATATTATAACTAGATTTGGCATTCCTTCTGAAATTATATGTGATAATGGTTCCCAATTTATTGGGGGCAGAACCACTAACTTTTGTGACAGCTGGGGGATTAAGATGATAACATCAACACCAGTCCACCCACAAGCTAATGGTCAAGCAGAATCATCCAACAAGATCATCATCAATAATTTGAAGAAGAAACTTGGATCCAAGAAAGGGAAATGGGCAGAAGAATTACCTTATGTGCTTTGGGCTGATAGGACAACCCCCAAGAATGCTACTGGTCAAACACCATTCTCTTTGGTATTTGGGGCAGAATCAGTGATCCCAACAGAAATGGTGGTTCCAACTGCTAGAACAAGTACCCGTGATCCTGAGGAAAATGATGAGAACTTGGCTCAAGACTTGGATACTATTGAAGAAATCAGGGATCTGGCTAGGATAAGGATGGCTAGTTATCAACAAAGAATGGCTGGTGCTTACAACAAAAATGTCAGGATCAGGAAGTTCCAAGTTGGAGATATGGTATTAAGAAAAGCATTTCAGAATACCACCAATCCTGCTGATGGAAAGTTGGCACCGAAATGGGAAGGCCCTTATTTGATTGAAGCTGAAGCAGGAAAGGGGGCATATAGATTGCTAACCATGGAAGGTGATTTGTTACCAAGAGCTTGGAATGCTGTCCATTTGAAGAAATATTTTATGTGAGAAGGATCCTCCTGGTGCATATGATCCTTACATTAGAGTTATCCTTGAAGGATCCTTAAAGCATCAATAATCCTTACCCTGGTAATGTCCTAATCTTGAACTATTTCCTTTATTGATTTTCTCATACAAGGATAAGGATCATGTGTCCTTTATCCTTCTCTCACAAGATTTTGAGTTTTGAAAGTTCAGGTATTCTTAGCATAATGTTGATTATCTACAGAAGCAATTCAGATCCTTGGGTTTAACCCCAGTTATTTGGGCTTGACCCCAGTTTCGCCTGTAGCGCATGATGATCCTGGTATAGTTCAAGGCATTGGGACCAGTACTCGCTTTAGGGGCTGATAATTCCATTGTACTGGCTATATCTAGGATCCTACGTATAATGGTAGACGTACCATACATCCGTTCCTAAGGTTTCTAACGTTTTCACGTTAGCTAAGGTTTTGGCATTATCATGTCACTAAGTTTGGATAGTCGCCAGTTAGGGCCATACTCCAGTTTACATACGATCCTTGGGCTTGTCCCCAGTTATCCTTGGGCTTGTCCCCAGTTGCTAACTCTTATCCTATATTGGCTTAGTCCCAAGTTATGATCTATTTCAGGTCCTTGAAGTTTAACAACTAAGGATCCTTGATCCTTATCTCTCCCTAAGGTTTATCTTATAGTTATCCTGATTATGATTAGGATCCTAACTTCGATCCTCAGGTATGATCCTTAACTATTTTTATCTTGTTCATTATTTATTTGAATAACCCTTATACTATGACAACCGAACTTATGATCCTTAAAACATATACTACTTTTTGGGATTTTTCAACTATAGGATATTTGATCATGGATCATATCCTAAATGTTTTCAATCTGACTTATTCAAAGTTGCTTATTTAATAAGTGTACATCAAAACAATTAAAAATTAAAGGAACTTAAAGGATAACAACACAGGATAAGCGACAAAAGGTTAAGATTTTATTTATTAACAAAAAGACTAACCCTTCAAAGGTTGTCAAAATTACCTACCCCAAGCATCTACCAGCAATTCGTGGCCCGTCCGCTGGGGTAGGTAAAGGGTGTCCATGATAATAGGTTTGAAGTTGTGCAGGAAAGTAAAGGCGGCAGGATCACAATGGTTTCATCCCCCAAACAGAGGATCCCTCCACCAGTTGCAATCCTGCCTATTGTCTGAAGGATCCTAGATCCTTAATCCTAAAAATTATTGTTGACAAGTACAGACCATCATTATTCAACAAAACAACCACTAAACAAAAAAATTGGGGCTCCGGCTATGTCTAGATGTTTCCTTCATCGCCCAATCCTGTAGCTTAGACCTTCGCTGCATCTTCACCACCAGCTCCACTTGCCTCACCACCCTGATCCTTGCCAGTGCCTCCAGCCTCAAGTGTCAAGATCTCCTCAGCCTCTTCATCGTCCTCCAGTTCAGCTAGCCTTGCTTTCCAGCCCTCCACGTCCCAAGTGCTCTTATCAAAAGCAGGATCCTGAGCTTCCATGGCCATTTGCAGCTGGATCTTGTACATTGCTATGGCGGCGGAGACCTTAGCATCCTGGGTGATCTCGTGCTTCTCATAGTCAAAGTTGATCAGCATCTTGGCAGCTTCATTCTTGGTGGCCTGGAGATCCTTCTGAAGATCGGCTATCTTGAGGTCCTTCAGCACAGCAACCTGTTGAAGATCAGCAATCTTGCTATCCTGATCCTCAACATGGCCAACATAGGTCTCTATCTCAGCAAATTTCTACAAGGAAGACAAGGGATAACGTCAGAACTAAATGATCCTCAAACAAGCAGGATACACAAGCAGGGACAATGATCCTTACCTCGTTGAAGTAGTCCAGGAACTGTTGGCGGATTAGGGGGAGGCCTTGCAGATCCTCAGCTTCGGAGGCCTTTCTTTTCTTGCCTCCCTTCCCTCTGAGGGGTGCCTTGGGGATTGAAGCAGTTGGGCTGGCAGGAGTCTTCTTCCTCGAGGATTTGACATTGGTGAGATCGGTGATGCTGAATTTTGAAGCAGACTTGGTGGATTTTCCAGCACCTACACAACCAAAACAAGATAAGTATCTTAATTTTATTTGAATTTCATTATGTAATTGAATCTTTAAACAAGGATACTTACTTGACATCGTGATAGAACCAGAGGATACTTCCTGAGAATCTTGGGTGGTAGTCTTGAAAGTTCTTATTTCAGGATCAAGTCTCTTGAAGGCCAAGAGTCTCTCTTTAGCAGCAGGAGTCAATCTAAGGTGTGAAACGGAGATAACTGCACAACAAGAAAGCAAAATAATATAAGTGATCCTCATATAGAAAGGTTCTCTGGTGATCCTTCTCAGGATCCTCTATCCTACCATGGGTGGCCCATTTCTTGGGTAAATCCTTCCCATCAGGGATGGTATCTCTTCTCACAAAAAAGAAGCGCCGCTTCCAGTTGGTGTCGTTTTTGGTAGCCTTGAAGATTGGGTGCTCCTCTCCAGGTTTTCGTTTGAACAGATAACGATGGGAACCAAAGGTGGTAAGATCATACTGTTCCCCTAACTCAGCCATGCCTAAATCTATCCCCTCCTGCTCGATGATCCTCTCAAGGGTATGTAAAACCCTCCAAATCATCGGCATGGCTTGGATATAAGAGATGCGGTTAGGGAGAAGAAGGACTGGGTGAAAACTGGAAAGGTATACGTGTAACCTATGGCAAACGGGGTCACAGGGAAGGCAACCCATGAATCAGAAGTGTGATCGCTCAGGGCAGAAGGATCATAGGGTTTGAATACAGTGTTTGCGGGAAACAGTACCGGACCCTGTCAATTTGAGGATCGGTGAAAATACAGCGTTCTTTAGTGGAATCTGTGATGATCCCTTGACTCTTGAAGGGGCTTTCCTTCCGGTGATCTTTAGCAAGGGAGTTCCGGAGCAACATTTTGAACGGAATAGATAAGAGGAGAAACAGAGCAAGCAAAAGAAAGAAGATGAAGGGGAGAATACCTGTTTGATCTTCTAAATGCGGTTATAAAGGGAGAAGTTCTTGATTTTAAATGCAAACGATCCTATCTCTATCTCTATTTATAATCATGATTTATGCAGGGTTGTCACTTCCGTGACGTCAGGATTGCAACGGATAGTTCGATTACAACGGCTATATATCCGTTAGTTAGTTATGGATAAGATCAGCAAAATATAACTCGTCATTGTTGTTTTGGTCAAAAATCACACAAGGATAATGTAACCAAACTTTATGAAAACGGGGTATGATGCTTGGTTAATTATGAAAGTAAAGGATCACTTCTGTGATAAAGATGCAAAGACACAATGATTTATACGAGGAAAAAGCCCTTGATCAATGAATGATCTCCGGCATAAAAACCTCGGGTGATGGCAACTACCGATCACCAACTTCAATATAACAAAAATATGATTACAACTTTGGATGATAATGAGCTGAGTACAAGGATCACTGAGTGTCTAAGTGTTTGAGAAGTTGTGTCGTATGTCGTGTGTGTTCTTCCGAATGAGGAAGAGGGGTATTTATACAAGTGTAGGTGACT
>NW_023395693.1:0-12292 GCF_002127325.2 Helianthus annuus | reverse complement strand
ACCGCTGTTCGGACGCTTGTTGTTCGACGAGAGTTTATTTAGAGCGCTGTTCTGCGTTCGTTTTGGAGCTACTTACCTTCCCGCTCCAATACCGAGTTTGCCATGCAGTAGCATTGTTCGGTGATGTGGAGTGAGCTTGGCTCTTCCGTAGCAACCACTCTGCGGAAGCTATGGTTATGTCCGTAGCTCCTCGTGAGTGTCTGTGGTTTTGTATTACCACATTTGTTCGAAGCGGGTGTGGGTCGGATGTAGCTCTTGAAGGTTCAGGAGACAGGGTTGCTGATGTGCGTTCGCGTGCATACCCTTCCTTCCTTTTGTTAAAGAAGGTGTTCATGTACCCTCTGCGGTTGTGAACGGGCAGGAGGGATTTGAAGCTTGAAGAGAATGAAGGCAATCCGGTTCTCTTGTCTCTGAGATGCGGTTCAGTCCAGCGGCCAACGCTGGTTCTGAGCATCTGACACACCTGAACGGGCTCGTGTGTGTCATGTCCGCATATTCCACGTGTGCTCGTGGGTCGTGCGGATAGGTATTATACCCCCTTATAGTGTAGAGATATATGTTTTACCTATTTTTAGGGGTATGTTAAAAAACGACATGCGGTATGGGTTATGGTGCGGTATACCAGAGAAACCGCATGCCGCTTATAATTAGATAATGTAGTCGCTTTTTGTTGCATACGTGGCTGGACGCACGTGTGAGTTGGTGGAAGTTGGTGAGATCTTCCTGGCATGTGCTGAAATGAGAGGACGTTTGCACTGCCCGAGGCATTAAATGCACTGTAGCGAAGAGTGTAAACGTCTCTTGTGTCAGGCGCGTGGGCGGCCACGCGCGCGTGATAACCGTCAGCGGAAACGGCGCTCGACACGTGGTGTCCTATGATTCGCTCTTTTTGAACGTGATCATTTGTTTCCTCCCTCCGCATTAATTGCGATGGGTATATAAGGGGAAACCGTTCGTGGTTTCCCCTCACTTGTTTGAAATTTCAAAAATTTTCCGGTGAGAGAAAACCTGTTATCTGTCTTCTCCGACGAAATTTTTTGAAGTTCCAGTGAGGGTTTTTAGATTTTCTGTTCACCATCTTCTCTTTCTTTGATATTCTTGATGGCTGAACCATCTAATCCACACAATGTGGAGGGTGAAAACCCTGACCAGCCGGTAGTGGTTGAAGGAGAAGAAGAGGGGGTTGCCGGTGGTGGATTACCGGCGTTGAAGTGGACCAGAAAATCCTTTGATTGTCTTATGCTTGACGTCCAAATGCCCCTGAGTATGGGCTCAGTATCCATCGGAGGGTGATACTGGTGCCGACGCTCCGGCCGGTTATGTGACCATGTGTGCCGACTTTTTTGGTGACTGTAATCTTCGGTTACCGTTGACGGTGTTTGTTGTGGATGTCTTGGAGTGGTACAAGGTCCACATTTCTCAAATGAGTCCGCTTGGGATGATTCGGATTCGTAATTTTGAGTTCACCTTCCGTGCTCTTGGTATAGAGCCTACCGTCGGAGATTTCCGACGGTTTTATCAGATGACTGTATCATTGGGGTTCTTTTCTTTCCGTCAACGAGACGGTAGCCCCAAGCTGATGACTCCTCCAAGGGGATGACGATGTGGAAGAAGAAATTCTTCTACGTCAAGGCTGCTGCCATTGTTGCAGATATGACGTTTCGGAATGTGACCGAGACGATCATAGGGGAGACTATTGCGATGCCCAGCTTAAAATCAGTGCAGTGGTTTCCTGTCACACCCCGATTTCCACGTGTCTCACCGGTGGGCCCGGTGGGGGATTACCGTGACGATGTTGGCAACAATATAGTCAAACCACACAATTATATAATGCACAGCGGAAGCATAAAATAAATATATAAACTTCAACCTTTGATCGTAATATCAAAATGTATTACAAGGGTTGAATATATCCACAGTGGATCGTAAATAATTATAAAGTATTGTTCCATCAGATACTGCAATCAAGCTTGCGAGGCTTATCCCGACGCTAGGGAGCTAATACCAGCCAATTACGTTTAGGTACCTGCACTTAATCTTTTTGAGGAAAATACGTCAGTTTACACTGGTAAATACATTCAACTGACACATTTGAAAATGTTTATTAAAATTGATTTGAATGCACAAGGCACAAACTCTTTTATAACTTGGGAAAATTCATAATGATCTTGTGAACGTTTTACATGTTCTTTTATGCGTTCAGTAGCCCGGGTCGTGCCGGGTTAAAGATTTATAGACACACCACGTTTGCGTAAAACCGTAGTACAGAAACCAACGGCTACGTCTTTTAGTTTTAATGTCGACACTTTATACCGGGTGTACGCCTACACCGGGATGTCGATGGTCGTGGCCATTTCGTAAAATGATGCCAAGGATATCCGGGACAACGGTCATTAAACCCCCCAAAGGCTTATAAGCAACAAAACTGTTTAAATGAGCCAATCATATTTAATCAATTAACCACCTAAGCGATGGAAGTATATAATGCTCAATCAAGCGGTATTAATATACCGTAACCCAAGCCCATATAGGGGAAATAAGTCAAAAGTATTTACCTTTGCAAGTATTAATTCTTAATTTAGATCAAGTCACCGATAGCTTTTACTGGGGCTCCTAATCTGGAACGAAGGTTTTAATTAACCTCTTAGAATCCTAACGGTCCTTGTATTAGCCGTAGCTTAAACCGGTTGATTCCGATATATAGATATGGTTAATTCGCACGAAAAGGCGAAAACCGAGAATGGAGTATGATTTGGACCCAACAAGTTCAGAGACTTGTTTTTATATGGGTCAATGGTTCATACTCTGGATTTTGGGGTTCAAATAGTATAATTTGACCCGTATCGGCTATTGCACGAAAACTAGTTCCATGAGCCGTACCGTGTGCGCAAATAGGCGAAACGGTTAACCATAAGAGTCGTACGCTTATTTCCTAAGTCAATATGCCTTAAAAGTATTTTGGCATCAGTAGGATACCTTCCGTAATGCCCGTAACGAGTTTAAGTTTATATTATGCCCCGAAGGGGCTTTTCGGTCATTTTAAAGACTTTAAAAAGGCTTTTCGAGTTCTACAGGAAATCTGAGTTTCCCGAACAGCTTATAAAGCTTAAAACACTTTATTTATTATTTAAAACCAGTGGCAATTGGAATCGGGTCAAAAGACCTTGTAGAACTCCCGTTTTGGCCAAAGAGGGCATATTCGGTATTTACCGAACCGTAGCCATAACCGCAGGTTATGAGCAAGGTAAAAATTATTAAAAATCTTTAAAATTCCCAAAATATTATTTTACCACAGTGGGTAAAAGTTTTGGTGACGAAAACTTGGGTTAGATGGGCGTTATGCTAATTGCGCCGTTAATTACAAAACTTTCTTAAAAGTGCGCCTTTTAGCATAACTCTCATTCTAGGCCTCGGATTGACGTGAAACTTCAGGGACATGCTTATAATTTAACAAGCAAGGTTTTGGTCCGTTCACGTGTTCGAAATACTCGTTTTAATTTTAAAAGGCCGTTACGGTCAACTTTTAGGCGAATGACGGAAATGCGCTAAAGACTCGGATAACTCATGAACCGACCACAGAGGCTTATACCAACATGTGACCTGGTCCTAAGAGAGTCCTAAGGTATATTTATACCTCACTAAAACGGGTCAGAACTGAAGTCAAAGCAAAAGTCAAACTTTTGCGACTTTCTGCTCCGAACCGGTTCTATATAGCAAATGATCGATTCAAACGAGCGCAAACATGTTTATATACTTATTATCATGTTTTATGATTGTCAAAACAGGTTCCATAACATATATATCACAGATTATGCTTAAATTGCTAAAATAGCTTTCTGTTGACTTTTTAACCGCACGTTTGACTCGATAATTGACACAGTTAGAGTGGTGATCAGGGGGAACCATTTTAGAGGTTTAATACCCACATAAATACCAACTCATAACCATTTTTGATTCGTCATAAGACTGAACCATTTGCAAGATATTGCAATGACAACCGTTAGTTACGACGGTTGCGTCTATGAGCTATAACTATGGAAATGCAAGACCAAATTGATTGTGAACGACTTACAGAAGTGTGTTCTTGATTATAGAGCAGAAGAGAATGCTTGGGAGCACTTAGAATGATCAGAGAAGTGAGTTTTGGTGTTGTGAATGTTATGAGCACAATGGTGCTATTTATAGCCAAGAACAAGGCCTAAAATCATTACACAACATGCTACTACTGATCATGATGATGGGTAGATGTCCCCTGAGTGATATGGGTCAATTGTAGGGTGCCCATGCCTCTTTGATTAAGGTTTGATCGTTCAAATGGTCCAAAAGCCAAGTAGTTACTACAATTCTGCATCTGGGCACTTTACGCGGCCCGCATGGACATTCCATGCTTCTTTTACGCGGGTCGCCTAAAGTTCATATAACAGACGCGTTATTTAAGAGGCTCGCGGCCCGCCTCAACTAATGTTGAAACCTTACGCGGGTCGCGTGAGGTTATATTTTCTGGATTTTTCAAATCTTTTATAATGATTACAGAATCGGGCCATTAATAACGAAATCTTTCGTAATGATTTGCCTGACCTTTCGGTTTTGAAGGGGTAACTTTGCGGTTTGGCCCTCGGTTATTTACCGATAGGGGCCTCGTGTTCATTACCCGCATTATTAAGTCCCCGGTTTATTTATTATTTATATTGGAAAGCCTTAACTTTCACTGTTGACGCTTTTAACCCTTCTTCTACGAATTCGATCGTAACTTTCTCGTTTCATATCGAAACTTCGCGAAATTCATATATATTATTTTAGTGAGGGTATAATACCGTTACAAAGTCTTTGGAACGTTAAAGGGTCACTCAGAGGTATTATTAAACATGTTGACACAGTTAACCCCCGTAGTTTGTAATCTCTCACTTTCTTCCGCGTTTTGTTTTTGTACGATCTATAATTTATTCGTTTGAAGGTTTAAGCATTATTTAGGGATACTATACAGTATATTCACCCTTGTTGACATTTATAACCCTCGAATTTATATACTTTCAAGGTTTGTCAAAATTAGTCCTTTATTTATTATAGATGCCACGTGTAAACAAATGACACGTGTTAACACATCATTGGACACAAAATTTCGAGGTGTTACATCCTCACCCCCTTAAAATAAATCTCGACCCGAGATTTACTCAAATAAATAGGGGTATTTTTCTTTCATTGTAGCTTCGACTTCCCACGTATATTCAGGACCTCTACGAGCATCCCATTTGACTTTTACAATTGGTACGTGCTTTCTGCGAAGCTTTTTCACCTGTCGATCTTCAATCGACAAGGGTTTTTCTATGAACTTTAAGCTCTCATCTATATGCACATCTGTGTGTGGAATCACCAACGATTCGTCGGCGAAGCACTTTTTGAGATTGCAGATGTGGAACACATTATGAATTCCATTGAGCTCTTCAGGCAAGTTCAACTTATAGGCAACTGATCCGACCCGTTCAATGACCTCAAAAGGTCCTATGTATCTCGGACTCAGTTTGCCTTTCTTGCCGAAACGCATCACCCCTTTCCAGGGCGACACCTTAAGTAATACTTTTTCACCCACTTCGAAGTGAAAATCCCTACGCTTTGGATCAGCGTAGCTCTTCTGCCTATCGCGGGCAGCCTTGAGACGTTCTCGGATCTGGACAATCTTGTCCGTTGTCTGGAAAACAATCTCTGGTCCCGATAATTGGACCTCTCCTACTTCCGCCCAACAAACAGGCGATCTGCATTTCCTACCATATAATGCCTCAAAAGGCGCAGCCTTTATGCTGGTGTGGTAGCTATTATTGTAGGAGAATTCGATCAGGGGTAGGTTTTTATCCCAGTTACCACCTAAATCGATCGCACATGCACGAAGCATGTCTTCTAGCGTTTGGATAGTACGCTCACTTTGACCGTCCGTCTGTGGATGGTAAGCCGTACTAAAGTTCAAACGCGTGCCCAAAGATTGCTGGAAACTTTTCCAGAAATGAGATGTGTATCTAGTATCCCTGTCGGAGATAATAGACACAGGTATGCCGTGTAAGGCTACAATCTTATCAACATAAAGTTGGGCTAACATATCGGAGCTATACGTCTCCTTGATGGGTAGAAAATGAGCTGATTTAGTCAGCCTATCGACGATGACCCATATTGTATCGTTTCCTTTCCTGGTCTTGGGTAACTTGGTTATGAAGTCCATAGTTACGCATTCCCACTTCCACTCGGGAAGTTCAGGCTGTTGTAGCAAACCAGACGGCTTTTGGTGCTCGGCTTTGACTTGAGCACAAGTCAAGCACTTTGCTACATGGGCGGCTACAGACTTTTTCAAGCCTATCCACCAATAATTTGCCTTTAAGTCTTGGTACATTTTATCTGCACCCGGATGGACTGAGTATTTGGAACTATGGGCTTCCTGGAGAACAACATCTCGTAGTCCTCCATAAATCGGAACCCATATACGTCCGTTCAGCCTAAGAATTCCATCCTTGCTAAGAGTCAACTGCTCTTCAGTTACTCCCAGTTTTTCATTAGGATAATTAGCTTCCAACACAGCCTCTCGCTGTGCAGCCAAAATCCTTTTAATCAAATTATTTTTAACTTCAATGCTCTTGGCATTGATTCGAATGGGTTTTACCCTTTCTTTCCTGCTCAATGCATCGGCGACTACATTCGCCTTGCCGGGATGGTACCTGATTTCACAGTCATAATCATTCAGGGTTTCCATCCAACGACGTTGTCTCATGTTCAACTCTTTCTGGTTGAACAGGTGCTGAAGGCTTTTGTGATCTGAATAAATCACAAATTTAATACCATAAAGGTAGTGCCTCCACAACTTCAGTGCAAATACAACGGCACCCAACTCTAAATCATGGGTGGTGTAATTCTTTTCATGCACCTTTAATTGCCTTGAAGCATAGGCAATCACCTTGCCCTTCTGCATAAGCACACACCCCATGCCTGTGTGTGATGCATCGCAGTAAACTACGAATTCATCTGTACCCTCAGGTAAGGTTAACACAGGTGCGTTGCTCAGCTTTTGCTTCAGTATTTCAAAGGACTCTTGCTGCTTTGGGCCCCAAATGTACTTTTCTTTCTTCTTGGTCAAGGAAGTCAAGGGCTCAGCAATCCTTGAAAAATTCTCAATAAATCTCCGGTAGTATCCTGCTAAACCCAGGAAGCTACGGATTTCGGTAGGCGTCTTTGGCTCTTGCCAGTTCATGACTGCCTCTACCTTAGCGGGATCCACTTGGATACCACGCTCACTCACAACGTGTCCTAAAAACTGGACCTCTCTTAGCCAGAATTCACATTTCGAGAATTTGGCGTAGAGTTTCTCACGTTGTAGTAATTCGAGAATGCAACGGAGGTGCTTCTCGTGGTCAGCTTGATTTTTGGAATATATAAGGATATCGTCAATGAAGACTATGACGAATTTGTCCAAGTACGGCTTGCAAACGCGATTCATGAGATCCATGAACGCAGCCGGTGCATTTGTGAGCCCAAAAGGCATCACTAGGAACTCGTAATGACCATAGCGAGTCCTAAATGCAGTCTTGTGTACGTCTTCATCTCTGACCCTTAGTTGATGATAACCCGACCTTAAGTCGATCTTGGAGAAGTAGCTTGCTCCTTGCAGCTGATCGAATAGATCATCGATCCTTGGTAAAGGATATCTATTCTTTATGGTAACTTTATTCAGTTCTCTATAGTCGATGCACAACCGCATTGATCCGTCCTTCTTCTTTACAAACAGAACTGGCGCTCCCCAGGGAGATGAACTAGGTCTGATAAAACCTTTCGCCAGCAGTTCATCCAACTGGGTCCTCAGTTCTTTCATTTCCGTCGGCGCTAATCTGTAAGGTGCTCTGGCTATCGGAGCTGCTCCAGGAATGATGTCAATTCTGAACTCCACTTGTCTATCTGGTGGCAAACCAGGCAGTTCTTCAGGAAAAACCTCGGGGTATTCAGAAATGACAGGAAGATCTTCGATCTTCGGCTTTGGTTCTTCTATTATTACTTGAGCCATGTAAATTACACAGCCTCTGTTTAAACACCTAGAAGCTTTCAGCATAGATACGTCTTCGGGCAATCCGTAATGCGTATCCCCTCGAATGGTAAGAGATTCACCATTCGGAGTCTTTAAGACTATTTGCCTCTTGCCGCAGATGATTTGGGCCTGGTTATGGGATAACCAGTCCATGCCTAGCACGATGTCAAAACCCGCAAGTTTGAAAGGAAGTAGAGATAAAGGAAAAGAATGGTTCCTAATGGACATTTCACATCCTTCTAGAACAGTAGAGACGGTTTCTATCGTGCCGTCTGCCAACTCTACTTCGTAATTTACGTCTAGGGTTTTGATTGGCATATTTAGTAGTTGGCAAAATTTCTGGTCTACAAAGGACTTGTCAGCGCCAGAATCGAACAGCACTCTTGCAAATATATTATTTACGAGAAAAGTACCTGTAAGCACATTGTCGTACTTGACCGCTTCCTTTGCATCCAAGCGAAAAACTCTCGCATTTGTCTTCTTAGTCTCTTCTGCCTTCTTGGCATACTTCGGGCAATTACTCTTTATGTGCCCCTTTTCATTGCAATTAAAGCAGGTTGCATCCTTTATCTTTTTGCACTCCACTGTCTTATGATCCTTGGACTTGCATAGCCCACAGGGTGGAGTCCTTTGTTGCGACTGTGCTCAGTAGACGAATGCTTGTCGTCATCTTTCTTGGGTTCAGAGGGTGGTTTGGAGTGTGTCTTTGGTTTAGAGGGTGGTTTTGACACAGATCTGCCTTGAGACTCAGTATGTTGACGATCAATAGCTGCCTGGACAGCATTGTTGATCAGAGCCTTTAGCTGTGCGCCTGTCAAATGTACTGACGCATTGTCATAGTCATCTTCATTCGTGTGGCTGTTCTCTCCATTGGGATCCGCCATTGTAACTTGAATCTGTTACAGAAGATAACAAAATTTTAATTTAGGAGATTATTATAAAATTGTCTTTTATGACAATTTGTCAACCATGGTACAGAGACCATATCTGGTTAACTTATTATTTCATTATATATTAGGATCTGAATATCTCCTATTTCAACTATATAAATAGTATTGGCGGCATAAAGCCCAATCATGATGATGTTTTATAATGTTAGCCGAGATTTCAGAGAATCAAAGGCATAGAGAGTTGAACCGTAGTTCTTTTATCTCTTTTTGACAGAGAGTCATAGACTACTACTGCCTTTTGTCTTATAAGACAATTATTATGGCCCATAGGCACTACACCTCTAATGGATGTCTTAATATGGTTGGCCCGTAGGCACTACATCACTAATGGATGTTCTGATAATTCTGGCCCGTAGGCACTGCATCACTAATGGATGTTTTAATAATACTGGCCCGTAGGCACTGCATCACTAATGGATGTTTTTATAATATTGGCCCGTAGGCACTGCATCACTAATGGATGTCTTTATAATACTGGCCCGTAGGCATTGCATCACTAAATGGATGTCTTTATAATACTGGCCCGTAGGCATTGCATCACTAAATGGATGTCTTTATAGTACTGGCCCGTAGGCGTTGCATCACTAAATGGATGTCTTTATAGTACTGGCCCGTAGGCATTGCATCACTAAATGGATGTCTTTATAATATTGATCACCTTCATTGGTGATTTAACCCACGATCTATATATCATTTAGTTGGGTTTTGAAATCCTCAAAGGATTGTTGTATAAGAATGACGTGCGTGATTATAACGAATCACATCTGCCATGAATGTTAACATGAGTACAGAGGTTAACAGGGAATCAGAATCTTTTCAGCTAGGTCGTACCATCTTGACTGATCTTAAAAGACCCCAAGCTAGGTTTCACCCCCTTAAGATTCCTTATTAGGCAGATCAATATAAAAGGAATGGTTTTGATTTATTTTTTTATATCTATTAAAACAAAACTCATAACATACATTCCAAAATCTCAAATACAATTACATATTGCCCTAAACGGGTCTTTCAAATAATACATACCTCCATAGAGGTTTTTAAAATAAGTGACAAGTCCACGCAGGGACTAATTCAAGATAGGTGTCCATGCAAGGACTAAAGATAAGTCCACGTAGGGACTGAAATACGATAAGTTGTCCACGCAGGGACTTATTTCAAAGTAGAAATTACAGTAGTACTACTATTAAGGGCTAGTGGTCACGTTTCTTCTTTTTGCCCTTTAGTAGATTCGCCAAGCCCTTGAGAAATCTTCGGTGGCTTTTCTTTTCTTCCTCGAACTCTCTCTCCACACGATCTAGTCGATGGAGTATTTCTTCCTGTTCAGGAGGAGAAAATCGTGGTTGTGGCGCTTGATGTGGAACTGGAGGTCTGGGAGGTATTGGATACCCATGAGCTGAGTAGTCCGGTGGTCCCATGTTTCCATGTGCTCCGTCAGGGTAGCGCGCATTATATCTTGCCGACACCACATAGGGGTCGCGCTCATAGCCGTAGTTGTATTGTGCTTGTGACGGTTCGAACGGGTTGTAAGCCGTTGGACCTGTGTAAGCTGGTATGGGTTGGTCATACCCAAATGGTGGCGAATTTCGTGCAGTAGGTGCGGAGTTCGCTTCCTGTATAGGACTTGAAGGTCCTTCTTCATGTAGTGGCGGATAGTGGCTACTACTAGAATGTCGAGGAGTGCTGAAGTGGTTACCCCCTCCTCCTCGTGTAGACATACGAGCATTGGTCCTCCTACGCCTCGGCGGATCAGGTATTACTGGTTGTGCCGGTGGCGGGAGGTGGTGGCGTAACTGCCTCCAAGCGTGAATCCTCAGATGGATCCTGTGGATGTCTCGGTTGTTGTGTCTGATGAGATGGTGTGTTGTACCACTCATGTCGGTCAAACAAGGCCATAAAGCTGTCTGGGCCTTGATATTGTGGACCATGATATGAAGATCCATCAGATACTTCTATCGGATGCGTGGGCGTACCACGAGCTGGTTCAGTTGGATCCTCATCTTCCTCCATGGGATCTTCAGAAAAATGGTCTTGTGGCCCTAGTGGAACAAAACCTGAAGGTTCCTGTATGTAGTCAGCCGGATTAAACTGAGCTACGTAGTATGGACTAGGGTCGTCATAATTCCGGTGCGAAACCGAACGTTGTAGAGGTATGAAGGAAGGTTGTGGGTTGTTGGGATTATTTTCTGAATCTGGCCCAAAGGAGTGCCGGTAGGATGGCGTCGAGCTGTGCGAAGTGGAATGCCTCGCTAGTTCGTAAAGATCTCTTCGTCGTTGTGGCTCTTCGCTCCTTGTCATCGAAGGATGTCTTGTACCAGATGGTCCAGCTTCTTGATCGTGATGTGTCACGATTTCTCCTCGGCCTCTTCGTCCCCTTCCTCTTCCTCGAAATATAACAGGTGGCATTTTCCTGCTCCAAAACTTATTAAAAATCAAATCGAAAAATAAAGACAAAAAGGATATAAATCCGAATTTGTCCTAAGTTCTTGTCTAGACTCAAGTATGTGCAATTGTGTCACTGAGATTAAACACAATAGGGTAGTGTTTAATTCACTCAATGTTGGCTCTGATACCAACCTGTCACACCCCGATTTCCACGTGTCTCACCGGTGGGCCCGGTGGGGGATTACCGTGACGATGTTGGCAACAATATAGTCAAACCACACAATTATATAATGCACAGCGGAAGCATAAATAAATATATAAACTTCAACCTTTGATCGTAATATCAAAATGTATTACAAGGGTTGAATATATCCACAGTGGATCGTAAATAATTATAAAGTAATTGTTCCATCAGATACTGCAATCAAGCTTGCGAGGCTTATCCCGACGCTAGGGAGCTAATACCAGCCAATTACGTTTAGGTACCTGCACTTAATCTTTTTGAGGAAAATACGTCAGTTTACACTGGTAAATACATTCAACTGACACATTTGAAAATGTTTATTAAAAATTGATTTGAATGCACAAGGCACAAACTCTTTTATAACTTGGGAAAATTCATAATGATCTTGTGAACGTTTTACATGTTCTTTTATGCGTTCAGTAGCCCGGGTCGTGCCGGGTTAAAGATTTATAGACACACCACGTTTGCGTAAAACCGTAGTACAGAAACCAACGGCTACGTCTTTTAGTTTTAATGTCGACACTTTATACCGGGTGTACGCCTACACCGGGATGTCGATGGTCGTGGCCATTTCGTAAAATGATGCCAAGGATATCCGGGACAACGGTCATTAAACCCCCCAAAGGCTTATAAGCAACAAAACTGTTTATACCAAGATCA
>NW_023395692.1:0-12293 GCF_002127325.2 Helianthus annuus | reverse complement strand
CCCATTTACCACTTTAAATAACAATGCACACAAACGGGGTTAGTAACTAATAAGATTAATTACGACAATTCACGAGATTAAACCCTCACAACGATTGACAAAGTGCAATACTTAAACATCAGCGGATTCACAACGAATGACAGAGTATAGCCCGAATTTGGACAGCACTCAAACATTCAAGTCGAAATCACGATGAATAACAAAGTATAAACTCAATTTGAGCAGCACTCAAACAATCGTTGGATAGTTCAATCGATCGGACGTTGAATCGTAATAGCGATCGAGTTATTACCCTGTTTTGCGGCAGCACTTCGTGAATTTGTGTGTGTTGTGGACTGTTTCTGATATTTCAGTGTGTATAACGAATTCTTCGTCATTTTAGTGCCAGAAATCAAGTCCCAATGTCCACTATTTATACACAAAATTTGACATGCTTACGGACCGTAAGACTTTTATCCCTTACGGTCCGTAAGGGACACCTAACCACTATAGGGTAGCCATGTCTGGGACTAGCCTAGCTGAGTTGACAACTTCGTAAAATTCGAATTTGCCAGCGTTTTATTTAGATAATCATAACTAGGGTCCCCCCCTGAGTTTTAGGGGCCCTGATCCTGATCCTGATTCTGATTGTTCTGAAAATTTTAGGGTTTATGCAGAATTACTTGGGTTTCTCAATTAGGGTTTCCTTATAGATAATTAATATACTAAGTATTAATTTTAGTGAGAGTTGTTACAGGAGTGGTCCTCGCAGGCCCTGAGTTGGTGGGGTTTAGGTTATCCCCAGCAGTGTTATTCAGACGATCAGACATGATCTTTTGAGAGGGAGAGGGATGGTAAAAAAGTGCTAAGAGTAGCGGTGGGCGCCAATGATGAAACAATGGTTAACCGGGCAGGGTTAACACACTGGTCTCGCCAAGAAGGGTTAATCCCTTCCTCTCAAGGATCGCTGGCTAGATCGTCCGCTGGTTGATCTCCTACACAAAGAAACAAACCGTGACTCGTAACAAGGAGGATGGGGTGGGGGTGCGCCTTGTTACCACTCTCCGGCGTGAGAATCAGTAATCTGCTTGGGAAGCAAAGTATGATAGTAGTAGTAGTGAGAGAGTTGTGAAGAGATACCTCAAACCTGGTTTGGGGTTGGTATTCATAGCAGAGGAATGAAGGAGGAGGTGGACGGATAGACTGACGACATGCTGCACCTTTGCAGTGTGTCAGGCCTGTCGGTTGTGGAGGTGAAGCCACGTCAGCATGTCGCATACGTAGACCTGACAGGCGGCTGTCATTGGTGCTACTTGCTCTGTGGTGTCAGTCCCACTTGCTGAGTGCACAGGATGCGGTGCGGGCCGCATCGCTGCTTGCGGTAACTCTAGATGTTCCCGCGTCTCATTCTTTGATCAAGAAATACGCGAGATGCGGTGCCAAGCCGCATCGGCGTCTGTGGTGACTGTTGCTGTTATCCAGCTCCTTTGTACTGATAGAAGTGTTCACTGGATGCGGTGCTAGGCCGCATCGCTGTGAGTACTTCCGTTTTCATACACCAGATGTGGTGCCATGCCGCATTACTATACCGTTCTGATATTCTAGGTAAGTCCTCCTCCATTATTGGGCAGATTGGATTTGACTACTGTGTTCGTGCGTTCCCGCACGGACACAGGTAAGTTGTTAGCTAGTGGGGGTTTTGATAAGGGTAATGGTCACTTGCGGTCGTGCTGACGCGAGATCTGGACCATACCCCTTCAGAACCCTAATTGAAAACCACAAGTAGTACGGTGCGACTCGAAATAGGAAAACGGACGAAACTAGCAACAGGGCCCCCCTAAACTCAAGGGGGGATCCCCTAATTGATTCCGCGACTCACAACAGAGGTTTAGGACACGTGTCAGTCGAGTTTGACACATTTTGGGCTATACATGAGACAAGGCTAGCCTAGGCTAGATGGGTCCTCCCCGCGACACGCGCCAGGTATGGCGAAGCTGTGCGCCACGCGCGGCCGGGTCCAAATTTGGCTATAAAGCCAGGGGTTTGGCATTTGAACTGTTTGCTTGTTACGACACTCAAAATCATTTCGTACATTGATATATGCTCTGTTTCTTTCAAAAATACGACCCGTGTCCCGAAACTCTACTACAATAACAGGGTAATAACTCGATCACTGCTACGATACTATATCCGATCGATTAAAACTGATCCGATGGATGTTTAAGTGTTGCCTACATTGGGCTATACTTTGTCATTCGTCGTGAGGGTTTCGATCTCGCGATTATCGCAAATGTTGAATTAAGTTACTAACCTAGTTTCGTTTGCCTTGTATATTTAATTAGGTTTACCAGCTTAATCAGTAGGCAAGCTTGACCGTTTAAATTGCAATGTGAGTCATTCTTTTTTTGTAACAACTCTCACTAAAATTAATACTTAGTATATTAATTATCTATTAAAGAAACCCTAATTGAGAAACCCAAGTAATTCTGCGTAAACCCTAAAATTTTCAGAACAATCAGAATCAGGATCAGCGCCCCTAAAACTCAGGGGGGGAACCCTAGTTACGATTATCTAAATAAAACGCTGGCAAATTCGAATTTTACGAAGTTGTCAACTCAGCTAGGCTAGTCCCAGACATGGCTACCCTATAGTGGTTAGGTGTCCCTTACGGACCGTAAGGGATAAAAGTCTTACGGTCCGTAAGCATGTCAAATTTGTGTATAAATAGTGGACATTGGGACTTGATTTCTGGCACTAAAAACGACGAAGAAATTCGTTATACACACTGAGATATCATAGAAACAGTCCACAACACACACAAATTCACGAAGTGCTGCCGCAAAACAGGGTAATAACTTGATCGCTATTACGATTCAACGTCAGATCGATTGAAACTATCCAACGTATGATTAAGTGCTGCTCAAATTGAGTTTATACTTTGTCATTCGTCGTGATTTCGACTTGAATGTTTGAGTTCTGTCCAAATTCGGGCTATACTGATTAATTGTTAAGTTACAGTATGGGTAAACAAAGACTTTCTGCTATCTACCACAAATTAGATACTGCACCCAAGAAAAGGAACCTCTTCCTCCAAATACCCAGCAAATCTGGAAGAAGGGATTTTTGTCCGTAAAGCACAATATGAGAATCCTCTTACCCCAGAAAAAAGAAATTCGATTATTAGGAAAAGCCAGAAACCCCAAGTCAAGAAAGTGAGGTTTAATCCGGAAATCCAGGAATTAGGCAATAGTCCACCTTGGGAAGACAAATTAGATGAAAAATGGGCAAATCTTTATATGCTAGCTACCGTAGCAGAGAATGCAAACCTTTAAACTACCAATAAGCCTGGTCTAGTAGAAAATTACTACTCCGTAAATAAATAAATCCTAGTGTGGTTTAAATTTTCCATTATCTTTTGTAAAATTAGTCTTTCAATATGCAATAAAACTAAATATTTGTTTAGATTTCCTTATAAGATTTTAACTCAGCATTTTGTGCATTTTGCATATATGCTAAACAGCATGAGTGAGCTATCTATTTCAGAATCTCAACCTATACCTAGTACCAATCGAAGTCTCTCACGATTTTACTAGTTATTTTGCTGGTGTGGAGGAACCCCTGGAATTTCAAGCTCCACCTCCAGAAAAAGCAAAGCCTAAGAAAAGAAGAAGATATGTAGGATGGAGGAAAGTACGCAGGAGGAAGCCAGCCACTAGGAAACTTCCCAAAGTAGAAAACCCTATAGACAAAGGAAAAGGAATCGAGACCGGAAAGAGTTCTAAACCAGCAGAGATAGAAACTAGAGAAAATTTTAAACAAAAGGGAATAGAAGTAGGAGAGAGCTCTAAACAACCTGAAGAAATCACATTTCAAGACGAAATAGACCGTCTACTGGCAAATTGTGATGTCATTAGCCCTATCAACAACAATCTATACCCTTACCCGGCCGAAATCCAACTTCCCGTAAATCTGGAACCAGCTATTACGGACCCTCTAATCCCCACTCGACCTTTAGGCGAAATGGAAGAGTGGTGGACGAATGACTGGCAATTTCAAAACATAATTAATAGTCCTTATACCTTTCTCCCACGGTTTGATCCAGAACCTATCCCCAATCCTCCAATGAGCAACGAAAACTTAGCCGAACTTCGTCAGTTCGGTGAAGAGCTGACAGGTACAGGGAATAGGATCCGGGAAATGGGGGAACAAATCTCCTGAAAATACGACGAGAGGGAGCGTCGCTACTAAACTGCCAGTTGATCAAAGAATAGTTGGTGGGAAGAATGTCTGTATAATAACAGCAGTAGTAAAATATAACCCTGTAAAATAGGAAATAAAACATTGTAAGATAAACAGTGTGTATGGATGCCTATATAATCTATAAAACAAAATAGAAGTCGAGAAAATCGACAATTTTGACTATATATATATGTTTGTAAATTTTATGTGCTTCTGTGTAATTGTTTTGTTATATCTAACTATCAATTATTGGATACTAATAATTCATACCAATACTAATTAACAGATGGAAAACGCGAATGAACCAGTTAATGAAGTAAACCAATCTGAGCAAAATCAAGAAAATCAATATATGACTAGGCAAGATATCAAAAATATAGTTGCTCAAGGGATAGCTAATGCTATTCCAGAAATTATGGCTGCTGCTCAGAAAACCTGCTGAACCACAACAAATCATTCCTAGTAAACGTACTCCGGAAGATAACGACAGTAACAACATAAATGGAGGCGGCAATCATGACGATAATAATCCACGACAGGCCCCACTTCCTAAGAAAATGAAAGCTGCAACGCCTGGTTGCACTTACAAAGAATTCCTTGCCTGTAAACCAGCAGAATTTGCAGGTAATGAAGGGGCAACTGCAACACTGCGTTGGTTAGAGAAAACCGAAGCAGTAATTGCAATAAGTAAGTGTGCGAAGAAGATCAGGTCATATATGTTTCAAATTTGTTCAAAGAATGGGCGCTAGAGTGGTGGAACACAGTATTACAAGCAAAGGAAGAAGGATGGCTTATGCTATGAACTGGGAAGAATTTAAGAATCTTGTAGAAAGAAAATTCTGTCCCGAATATGACGCGGTTTGTATACACTACTTGATAATCTTCACCATTGGACAACCGGTTATCCAATGTGTGATATGACCATAGTCACAGATCCGGTCGAGTGACAAATACCGATTTTGGGTAATTAGTTGATATAAACATTGTAATAGCTCTAATACTGTATATTATAACAATGTGTCTTTTGTTAAATTGAATGCACTCGCCAGTATTTTTCGCTGATCAAATCTTTTTAGAACATGTTTCAGGAGATTTACCGTTAGGAAAAATGAAAAGTGCCGCGTAGCATTCCAGCTTAATTAAAGTGGCTCGGTAAATAGAAATAAAAATGTTTTCTGTAATCAGGGGATTTCCTAGTGAAATTCCTTACTTGTAAAATACGGGGTTTGTCCCGAGAATTATAATAAAATAATTCGTGTTTTCTTTTAAAACTCTGATATTATTTCCTGACAAACGATCCTGTTGAAAATTCTGCTGTCAAATGAAATACCAATACACGGGTTTCTGTCCCGCGGCTTCCGAACCAGGCAAAAAGGGTCGGGGCCGTGACAGAAAAGGTGGTATCAGAGCCATTGGTTTAAGCAAATTAAGTATTTGAATAATACTTAAATTTTTGTCAGGAATTTAGTGCTTCTGTGAAATTTAATTTCAATAATTAAAATTTAATTTGGAATTTTGTGTTTCCTTATGTGTGACTAACAGCATGAATGAATTATCGGAGGCTCTCCAAAACTTCTCGATACATTCCACCGACATGGAAGCCCGGGTACCAAGCTGAGGCGGATGAGCCACTGGTGTTCCAAGCTCAAGAAAAACCCAAAAAAGAAAAGAAGGAGGCTTTTAGACTGGAAAAGGGGGAGAAGAAGAAACATGCGGCTCAAAAAGTGAAGAAAACAGTCGAACCAAAGGAAAAAGAGATTGTGGGAGAAAGCTCTGGACAGGCTCCAACTTTACCACCATGGAGTAACCAGGCAGGAAGCTAGCAAACTGCGACCTTTTTGGCCCAGCTTATGAAAACCTTGTGAACATTCCGTTCAAATGAACTTCCTACAAACCTGGAACCTGCCATCCTAAACCTATTGTCAACCCACTACCCCTTCCTGACCCATTGAGGAGTGGTGGACCAGTGATTGGCATTTCCAAACACTCATGAACAATCCAAACCTTATTACCACAGTTTGAACCCAGAACCCAGAAAATGTTGCTGAACTACGCCGCTACGGCGAAAATTGGTGGACGCGGGAAACCAGATCCAAACCGTGGTGAGAACATCTCTTAGAAGTACGATGAAAGAGAATTTCACTTTTGAAGACAATTAACCATGAATAGGTGTTTTGTGTTAAATAAACCATATTTAAATATGTAAGCATGTAATCCGTAACATGCAAAATCGTAAACGTGTAAACTCTTAAACATATAACTTGCAAACATGTAAATAACATAAATCACAAACTGCTTTTCCGAATAACCTATGTAAAACATTTTCAAAACACTATCAACGTTAAAACCTTTTTAAAATAGGGTTAAGTTACTGGACAAAGGGTCTTGGCATGACAAAATATCCTTAACGTATTGAAGTGAAGGAGATTTTTTTTTTAATTTTCCCCGTCTTATTAAGCACGTATTTTAGTTCTAGAATTAAAAAAAAATCGTTATTACACTAGTAGAGTAATTATACTTACTTTACGAAATTGTAGGGGTAATAATAATTACCTACAATAATTACTCTTACTACTGTAAATCAAAATTTATTCGTTTATTTTACATTTTGCGACTAAGCATCGTCCGTGGGAAAAAATAAGAAAAGAAAAAAAATTATCTTCTTACTTCTTACATTAAAGGTATTTTGTATGTTAAGACTCATTTGTATTTAATCTTTACACTTTTAAAATATACGTGATGTAGAATATAAAAATCAGATACTTGAAGGTCAAACAACATGTATCAAAAGAAAGTTTTAGACTATCTATACCTTAACTTGGCAAACATGTAAATAACATATTCCTAAACCCTTTTTTGAATAACCTATGTAAAAACAATTTCGAAACGCTATCAACGTTCAAAATTCTTTATAAAAAACTTCATGTAAGATATAAATCAAGTATCAGATACCTAAAGGTCAAACAAACACGTATCAAAAGAAAGTTTCAGATTATCCATACCTTAACAACACATATCAAAAAAAGTTTCAGACTATCCATACCTTAACAATGTACTTTCCAATATGCCTTTATAGTTGTATGTCTTTCCTAAGGATTGTGGTATCCTTGAGAATCCAGTGTAGCCTGGGTAGGCAGGCGCTCCCTTATTTTTTTGCATATTCGGCAACAAAATCCTGATCGTACCCATTAAAAGTTTGGTTGAACACTTGAACCACTCGTTTAACCACATGTTCATTAGAGATCAGTTGGTAAATTAGTTACGTTCATGTGTTTCCATATTCTAGATCGTTATAGTGTTTTTTTGTTTTACCATTTTGGATTAATGTTTTTATAGTTTTTGATGATTTTCTTATACTTTTGATGTAAATAAAACTCATATTAAAATAATAGTTCGTAAATGTATAATTTTAAAGTATCTATATTGTTAACATCCATAAAAACTATTTACAAAATTACAAAATAAATTCCAAACGTACATACTATTTGTAAATATATAATATATAATCTTAATCTACTAAATAAAATGAACTTAATTGTTATACATGTTTAAATAAATATTATAATTCAAGTAATGGTTATAATTTATAAACCAAGTGTATATAGTAATATGTAAATTAAGTTCAAGCCCAACACTGTTTCAGTCAAGAATTTATAAACTAAACTTAACGAGAACAAACAAAAGAAAAGCTGAATGGACCAAACTTGAAATTGGGCCAATCTGTGGGCTCAGCCTGAATAAAATAAAAATTAAAGTGGTGGAGACGGGATCTAAACAATACCAAACTGTTGCATTTATATCTTCAACTAACTCGCCGGAAAAACAATGCTTTCGCCGGAAAGTCTTATGTGGCCTTCTGATAGGCTCTTGAAGGTTTAGAAATGACTAAATGTTGCTAACAAAGTGGAGTGGAGATCAGTTATTTGTTTGGTGCTTTAGTTAGGTTTTGGTTCGCTGAAAAAAATGTGTTTTATTGTTAACCGTTAAGAGGTCGAAACTCGAAAGTGAAATCTTTTTGAGGAATTGATGTTTTTTTTTTTTTGAAAAATATCAAACCCGGCTTTTTATATCCTAGTTGCTTCGTGTGAGTCGGTGAGATAGACAAGTGTTCGCCGGAGAAAAACGGTGGCTCAAGGATACGTGGTGGTAGCCGACAGAGTACGTGGTGAACGTGTGTTAGATTGAAGTTTTGTTTAAAGATACGTGGTTACTAGTGTGATCCTTCACGTTTTCTTTATTATTTATATTAGACGGGTGGAATAAATGAATTTTATATAATAATAATAAATAATATATCTTTAAAAACTTTTTTATTGTACGGGTTGAATAAATATAATTTTATATATTAAATAATAAAAGTTATATACCATATTGTATGGGTTGAATAAATATAATTTTATAATACCAAATAAAAAAGTTATATCTTTAAAACACTTGTATAGTTGTATTACACGAGTTGAATAAATGTAATATTGTTTACCAAAATAATAAAATAATATATCATTTAAGAAACCTCATTTATTACACGGGTTGAATAAATGTATTTTTTATACTAAATAATAAGTAGTAGGATGGTATTCAAATTTAAAATAGAAGATGGTATGCAAAAATTTAAAGTAGGGGTGAAATTTAATATTAGCTCATTATTCATTTATTTATTTAATTAATATAAGATAAGTTGGAAGTGAGGCGAGAAAATCATAAAATAAATACTTACAGAATGACAGGTGTTACACATTAATGTTAATATAATAGTGTAGTATAAATATATATTTATATTGATATAAAAGATTATTATATTGTAGTAAAATTTGTTAATAAAGTCTCAATAAATTTAATCATTTATTTAAAACTTGTAAATGTAGAAATGATAAATAATATAGTTAATTTTATCGTAAAATCTATTTGATACCAAACTAAACAAAACGTTCAAATATATAGTTAATATCAAGAGTAAATTACGATTTTGGCCCGTGTGATCTCACTTTTACCCTTTAGCCAAAAAAATCTTTTAACATCTGAGCTCCCAACGTCTTTTTCTAACCTTTTGGCCCCTAACACTAACCCGATCCATTACTTTAGGGGCCAAAAGGGTTAAAAAAAAGACGTTGCCAAAACGGTTAGGAAAAAAGACGCTGAGAGATCAGATGTTAAAAAATTCATTTTTTGGGCTAAAAGGGTAAAAGTGATAACCACAGGGGCCAAATCGTAATTTACTCTAATATCAAATTAGTTACTAAGTTTGAATTTGAGAGTAAATAGATAAATATAAAAGTAATAATTAAATTAAATAATATTTAGTAGGAGGATTATCTATAACTAATTAGAAGAGATTAAACTAAAATAATTATCCATAAGACATGGCCTAATATGATGACAAGTGTCCTCAAAGTGGTTTCTTTTATTATATAGTATAGATTAGTGAGATTTCTCACACTTAATGAATTTAGTTGGTATCAAATAAGGGTGAGCAAATTAACCATCATAACTGATAATCGAACATAACCGAACCACTAATAACTGATAACCAATATAACCAATGGTTATGGTTATGAAACTTTATATAACCGCTCAATCGGTTATGATTATGGTTTATGAAGCTTTGGTTAACCGAATATAACCGAAACCGAACCGAACTTGTAATGCTAACTTTATATAATGGATTTGTGTTTTACAAAATCATATAGAAGGTTTTTACTAAGATAAAAGTATGTTAGTAACAAAATGATCTTGATGTAGATGCCATTTATTTTAATAAAGAATTAAGGTGTGATGTCCATACTTTTTTTTTTTTTTAGAATTACCTTATTAAAAAGAACCCCAAATCGGTAGTTTAACCAAAAAGTTTAGTCTCCGTTATCTTATAAAATAGGCTTAAGCTAAGTTCAAATCGTGCACAACCCTATTTATTTCAAACCTTGCTTGGTTACTTAACCGAAATTAACCAAAACCGAACCATAACCGACTTCATAACCGATAACCATAACCGAAGTTTGGTTATGGTTATGGTTACCAAAACTCCATAACCGAACTAGCGGTTATGGTTATGGTTAATAGTAAAAACCGAACCAAACCGACCCATGCACACCCCTAGTATCAAATATCGTTCAAAAGAATATCGATATTTGATAAAATAAATAACTGTATCGACGTTATTTGATTGGTATCGATTTGGTCTGTTTTGCCATCGATACAGTACCGACAATTGGTATAGTTTACGACACAAAAATACATTATTTAGAATGCAACTCATACGATATGAAAAAAGGTTATTTACAGTGGCTTTTATAACACAAAATTGTCCCATGACTAAAAAGTAAAGTCATATTCTATATCGATTGGAAACCATAAAAGCGAATAACGATATTGGTTCCCAGTGCCGGCTAAAATGAGGTGCAGGGTGGGCCTGCGATCAGGTCCCAAATCAATATAGGGTCCGAAATTTTTTTAAATATATATTTAACAAAAATCTGGATGTTCTTATAAATAAGGGTCTTTGTATAACAAGTTTAAAACCCAATTAAAAGTTTTATAAATAAGACCCAAAGTTTTATAAACCCAATTAACAAGCCCACCCCAAGACACAAGTAGCTAACAAACAAAAGTTTTTCGAAATTATAACCCAATTGTCATGTGAGAAAACAGAATGTCGACTTGGGGCCTGGGGGATTTACGTTCAGTTATTCATCATCATCAGACGACGATTTATCATCATCGCAGTTTTATAAATAAATGTGACTGTAATTATTGAATTTAAATAACATCCGTTACAATCCCATACATTTATTAAAGGATGAAAGTGTAATTTACCCTAATAAAATATATACAGCCTATTGGAATTTTAAATAGTTTGTTAAGGGGTTGTTTGTCAACATCTAAATGGTTAAATGCTAAACAATTAATAGGTCTGAACCATTAAGTGCTGAATCAGTAAGAGGTCTGAACCATTAAGAGCTTGTATAATGCTTAACCATTTAGAGGCAAATGTCTGACCAATTCAGATTAGAGGTCTTAACCATTAAGGTGTTGTTTGTTTTTTCAGAGGTAAAATGTCTGCAGTCTGCGGACCACATCTGTAGACATCTGTAGCTGAAGAGGTGGACCAAACCTCTGCAGTCTGCAAGAAGAAGAGTGTTTGTTTTTTAACTTCTGCAAAACCCTAGAAATCAAAACCTCTATCCAAAAATCATCCAATCAAACCCTTACTCAAATCCATCATATTCAGCTTACCCTAATTTCAATCTTTTAACCTTCTTTTTCAAGAAACATTCAGCTTACACTAGTTTCAATCGTTGAAATTTAGATCCTATGAATCAAATCAAACGTTGGGTATTAATAAAGTTTCAATCATTTAACCTAATGATTCAAGAAACATGTTATAATATTGAAATTTCAAACAGTATATATGAAAGTTGAAAATAAAGAATTCAAGATTCTTTGAACGGACTTTAAAAAAAAATTATTTGAACGGAATCAAAGATGGGAATTATATAAAGCTTCAAACTTTTAAACTAGTAATTCAAGAACATGTTAAAAAGATTGAAACCTCAAACAGTATATATAAAATTCAAGGAACAAAGATGAAGAAAACAAACCTCAAAATTTGATTCTTTTTGCAGAAGAAAACAGAGGTGGAGGGGGCGGCGGAGATGGAGGGGGCGGCGGAGGTGGGGTGGAGGTGGAGAGGTGGCGGGGCGGAGGAGGTGGGTGTCGCTGGAGGATTGCAATGGGTGCTAGGGTTTTGAGGTTTGAAAGGGAGAAGAGTTTTGAAGAGCCTGGTCCAGATCTGCACGAGGAAGACATCAAGAAGTTTTTTAGTGAAATGTCTTCCAAAAAACAAACACGCTGCAGACCCAAAGGTCTGCGCGTGGTCTGCGCGGTGCAGACATAAGAGGTCAGGAAGTACTTATTGCAAAAAACAAACACCCCTAAGACTCTATAAATCTTAATCATTCAGAGACAAATGTATGAACCATTCAGACATCTGCTCATGAAACAAACAGTCTGAATCATTAAGTGCTGAACCAGTAAAAGATCTGAACCATTAAGTGCCTCATTAAGAGGTAAACAAACAG
>NW_023395691.1:0-12337 GCF_002127325.2 Helianthus annuus | reverse complement strand
TAGAATTAGGAGCCATAATTTTTGCCCTTAAGATATGGAGACATTATCTGTATGGAAGTAAGTTTACTGTTTATACAGATCATAAGAGTTTAAGGTATATATTCAGGCAAAAAGAGTTAAACATGAGGCAAAGAAGATGGATGGAAATTCTGAGCGACTACGACTGTGATATCCAATATCACGAAGGAAAGGCGAATGTAGTTGCAGATGCATTAAGTCGTAAGTACCATGAGAAACAGAAACGAGTCCGTGCTCTTAGATTAAATCTGCAAGTAGATTTAATAGAACAAATCAAAGAAGTTCAGAAAACAGCAATTAAAGATGATGCTGAAGGAATGAAAGGTTACCTAAAGGAACTGGAACAAGGAAATGATGGAATTTGGAAATTCCATAAGAAACGAATTTGGGTACCTAAGCAAGGAGAGTTAAGAAATAAGATTTTAGAAGAAGCTCATAAATCTAGGTATACCATGCATCCAGGAAATAATAAGATGTACCAAGATTTAAGAAGTAATTTCTGGTGGATAGGAATGAAAAAGGATATAGCCGAATACGTATCCAAGTGTTTAACTTGTTCGCAAGTTAAAGCTGAACACCAGAAACCCTCAGGATTACTACAACAGCTAGAAATGCCTGTATGGAAATGGGCACTCATAACAATGGATTTTGTTACAAAGTTACCCAAAACTAGAAGAGGTAATGATGCGATTTGGATAATTGTAGACCGATTAACCAAATCAGCTCATTTCCTACCAATGAAAGAAACCTTTAGCATGGAAAGGTTAGCACAGCTGTACGTGGACGAAGTGGTATCTTTACATGGAGTTCCGCTCTCCATTATATCGGATAGAGATAGTCGTTTTACCTCTCATTTCTGGACAAGTTTTCAGAAAGCAATGGGAACTCGACTAAATCTAATTACTGCTTATCATCCACAAACCGACGGACGGAGTGAAAGGACGATACAAACTCTAGAAGACATGCTCCGAGCATGTGTAATTGACTTTGGTGGTAATTGGGATAGACATTTGCCATTAATTGAATTCTCCTATAACAATAGTTATCATTCGAGCATCGAAGCTGCTCCATTCGAAGCACTGTATGGACGCAAATGCAGAACTCCAGTATGTTGGGCGGAAATAGGAGAAAGTCAATTACCAGGTCCTGAAATTGTACAAGAAACTACTAACAAGATAACTCAGATCAAGGAAAGACTGAAAACAGCTCGAGATCGTCAGAAAAGCTATGCAGACAATCGTCGCAAGCCATTAGAATTTCAAGTCGGAGACAAAGTACTTTTAAAAGTTTCTCCTTCGAAAGGAGTAGTACGATTCGGCAAGAAAGGAAAGCTAAGTCCAAGGTATGTTGGACCATTCCCCGTGATTCAATGAATAGGACCAGTAGCTTATCGTTTACAACTACCAGAAGAATTAGCCGGAGTACATGATGTATTTCATGTATCCAATCTCAAGAAATGTTTATCAGACGAATCCCTGGTAGTCCCTCTTCAAGATGTAGAGGTAAACGAAAAGCTGAAATTCGTAGAGAAACCATTAGAGATCGAAGATCGAAAAGTCAAATTTCTCAAGCATAAATGACTGGTGTTGGTCAAAGTCAAATGGAATTCAAAGAGAGGACCAGAATACACTTGGGAGCTGGAATCAGAAATGAAGCGAAAATATCCTCATCTATTCCAGTAAATCTCGAGGACGAGATTTTTCTTAAGGTGGGGAGGATGTAACAACTGTCACTAAAACCCGTAATTAGGATAATAATTATCCAATAAGAAAACCCTAATTGAGACACCCAAGTGATTTGGCATAAACCCTGAAATTTCCGGAACAATCGGAATCAGGATCAGGGCCCCTAAAACTCGAAGGGGGCAAAACCCTAGTTGATAATTATCTAAATTTAAACGTTGCTATGTATTGATTTGTTGAAAATGTTGATTCACCAAGGCTAGTCCCGAGCCTAGGCAGCCTATAACTAGACTGCTTAGCTTACGGACCGTAAAGGGTAAGCCTTACGGACCGTAAGCCTACCGGACAGCCTTACGGACCGTAAGGAATAGGGCATACGGTCCGTAAGCGAAGCGAAATTCTGGCTATAAATAGCCGACCTTGGCACTTGAACTGTGGTGTTAAAACGTTACACAAAGCTTCTGTGTACGTCGAATTCTAGCTGTTATACTACAATAAACACACACACGATCACGAGGTGCTGCCGCAATCAGGGTAATAACTCGATCGCTATTACGATTCAACGTCCGATCGATTATAACTATCCAACGATAGTCCGTGTGCTGCTCAAATTGAGCTTGTACTTTGATTATTCATCGTGATTTCGACTTGAATATTAGAGTGCTGTTCGAATTCGGACTATGCTCTGTTATTCGTTGTGAATCCGATTGAATTATCGAGTATTGCACTGATTAATCGTTGTGAGGGTTTAATCTCGTGAATTGACGTAACCGCTGTATTAGTTACTAACCTGCTTGTGTGTGCATTGTGTTAAATTAGGTTTAATCGAGGCTAATCAGTAGGCTTATATTTTGCTCGTTAAATCTGCAAAGTGAGTCATTCTCTTTTTATCAACTGTTTTACAAAACTCCAGACTATTTTATAAGTTATAATTACAGGGATTAAGTCTTTGTAATCACCATATTACAGCCGGTATGTGGGGTTTTGTATACATTACTTGTTTCCCGTCACACTTGGACAAACGGGTGGCCAAGGGGTGATCTGACCACAGTCACAGACACCATTGGACAAATGGGCTAGCCAATGGATGGTCGAGTGACAAATACTGTGGGTAGTTGGTTTGATATCAGAAACATTGTAATCGCTCTTAATACTGTAATTGGTAACTAACGGGTGGTTTTAGAAAACTGAATGATTCACTCAATATTTCCCCGCTGACAAAACCTTTTTCAAACATGTTACAGGTGATCTGTGTGATCCAGGAAAAGTGCAGTAAAGGCACTACAAGCTCAGAGAAGTGGCTCATTGTGAATAAATAAATAAAACATGTTTTGGGAAAATAATGATTTCTGTGTGAAATCAACTTATTGTAAATTATGGGATTTTATCCCTAAACCTTTGTGTAATATATTAAACGAGCAGTTTCGATGAAAAGGTCCTGTAATAAAAGACTTCCGCTATCGCATAAATCAAATACCGCAGGATTTCTGTCCCGCGGCTCCTGGAACGGGTCAAACCAGGTCGGGGGCTGTCACGGCCCCCGACCCGGTTTGACCCGTTTCAGGAGCCGTGGGACAGAAATCCTGCGGTATTTAAATTAGGCGATAGCGGAAGTCTTTCTAAAACAGGATCTTTCAATATTTAAAACTGCCCGTTTTATATAATCTAGGGATAAAACCCAATAATTTACAGTAAGATGATTTCACTGGGAAATCTTTATTTTACAAAACATGTTTCTTTATTTATTTACATTGAGCCACTTTTCTGAGCTGGTAGTGCTTCATGGCACTTTTCTTTGCTCACAACAGATTACCTGAAACATGTTTGAAAAAGGTTTTGTCAGCGGGGAAATACTGAGTGAGTTCATTCAGGTTTTATGAAATGACCCATAGTTATAAAATTACAGCATAAGAGCGATTACAATGGTTTATATCTTATTTTTATCTGGCACTGTCACAATGGTGACAAGTCACGATGGTGACGATGGTCATACCACTATTAGGTCAATGAACTCTATGACGTTCCTCCCTAGTAGGTCAATGAACCTAACTGGGAGAAATAGTAATGTGCACAATACCCCACTAACCAATAAATCAAGATATCCACGACTTAGTCCCTGTAATTATAACACTTTGAAAATAATTTGGAGTATTGTAAAACAGTTGATAAAAAGAGAATGACTCACATTGCAGATTTAACGAGCAAAGTATAAGCCTTACTGATTTGCCTGTGATTAACCTAATTTAAATAACAATGCACACACACAACCGGGTTAATGATCAATACAGCATTTACGATAACTCACGAGATCAAATTCTCACAACGAACGACAAAGTGCGATACTTAAACATCCATCGATTTAACGACAAACGACAAAGTATAACCCTATGTGGGCGGCACTTAAACATCCATTGGATATATTGATCTCGGAAAATGAATCGTAATAGCGATTGAGTTATTACCCTGATTGCAGCAGCACTTCGTGAATCGTGTGTGTTTGTGAACGATATTCGCTATAACTCGATGGTTACAGAGAATTTGGACGTCGTTTCAGTGTCAGAATTCAAGTCCCAAGGCCCTCTATTTATACTGAAAATTTGCATCTCCCGAGTGTCGCGGAAGAATTCGTGGCATCTCCCGTGTATCGCCTGGGATGTCATTTTTAGGGTAGGGTAGGTACGTGTCCAACTAGCTTAGGTGAGTCGATAGTTTCAGTAAATTCAATTTAGACAGCGAATTCGAAGGATAATCATCAACTAGGTTTTACCCCCCCCCCCCCTGAGTTTTAGGGGCCCTGATCCTGATTCCGATTGTTCTAAAAATTTTAGGGTTTATGCAGAATTACTTGGATGTCTCAATTAGGGTTTCCTTAATAGATAATTAATACACTAAGTATTAACTTAAGTGAGAGTTGTTACAGGGGCCGTGACATGCTGGCTTGAATACACGACATGAGCTTGAGACCCTTCGAAGCAGTTTCACCGCACACACATAGAAGATCACCATTGGCGAGCGAGAATCGGATCATCTTATCATAACATACAACTTCAGCATGGTTTTCGCGAAGAAAGTCCATGCCTACTATGACGTCGAAACTTCCGAGTTGCATCGGAATAAGGTCGATTGGGAAGATGTGATTGTTGAGCTCGAGGGTACAATCACGGAGTACAGAATTAATGGCAACAGTTCTTCCAGTAGCGACTTCGACTTCGAATGACGACGAAAGATAAGAGCGCTTACGACTAAGGAGCTTCTCGAATTCAAACGACACAAAGCAGTTATCGGCTCCGGTATCAAAGAAACATGATGCATACATACCATTCACAAGGAACGTACCATTGACCACGTTGTTGTTAGCTTGAGCCTGACGGGCATTGATGTTGAAGGTTCTGGCATGAGCTGCTTGCTGCTGTTGCTGCTGTTGTTGCTGCTGCTGGGGCTCTTGTTTAACCACCCTGTTCGGGCATCTGTTGGCAAAGTGGTTGGGATCACCACACGCAAAGCAGACTCGAGCATTGACTGCTGGTGCTTGAGCTGCTGGTTGGCCTTGAGGGGCAGGGAGTAGAGGTTGGTTGGCAACGGCTTAAACTGGGGCTTGACGGGGGACCATAGCAACAGTTCGCAGTGAAATGTCCGTAGAGGTTGCAGTGAGAGCAGAAACGACAAGCCAGACCCACTGGATGATGATAGGAGCATGTCAGGCAGAGTGGATGAGGGCCTGTGTATGCACGCTTCGCTGGCGGTGCATTGATCACTGGAGCTGAGCGTTGGTGCTGCTGCTGCTGGGCGGGTACAGCTTGTAGAGGAGCAGCAGTTGTTGCGGCAGCACAGCTCTTGTTGCTGGAGCTGTTGTTCTTCTTCCTTCTTCTTGAAGACTTGGAGGCTTGAGCAGTGGCGGTGTCAGTGGAAGCTGTTGTGGCTTGGTGCAGAGACTTGGTTTGCTTATCCCAGAAACCAGCCTTTACCCGCTTGTTGTTGATCTCAGCGGCTAGCAGGTAGGTTTCTTCGATCATTGTTGGCTTGGAGGCGTGAACGAAATCGGCTACACAGTCTGGCAAAGCTCGAATATACTTCTTGATGGTCATCTCCGGAGTCTTGACCTGATCGGGGCAGATGATACTGAGCTGCTTGAAGCGAGCAGTGAGAGCAGCGTTGTCTCCGTCCTTCTGCTTGATGACCCAAAATTCATCCTCCAGCTTTTGGCGTTCATGAGGAGGGCAGAATTCATCGATCATAATTGCCTTCAGTTCCTCCCATGTCAGCTCGTAAGCTGCATCATTCCTACGCTTGTTTCGTTCGGCAGTCCACCAGTCTAGAGCACGGGACTGGAAGACGCCAGTAGCTTTGAGAGTGCAGAGATTTTCAGGGCATCCGCTTTGTCGCAGAGTGACTTCGACTGAGTCAAACCACTGAAACATGGCAGTAGGGCCATCCTCACCGGTGAACTCCTTCGGTCCGCACGCTTTAAACTGCTTGAAGCTAAAAGCAGTCTTGGTGGAATCCTTAGGGGTATCAGCATGAGATCTTTCAGACGACTTGCTAGCATTTTCATACACCTCACTCACAGCTTTCGCCACGGATTTGGAGATGATAGCAGCGAGACGCCTGTCTCTCTTCTCTTGGCGGGTCGGACGTTGACGTGATCCAAACAACGACATGGTCTGCAATAGAGATCGTCACATGACTCAACACAACGTAATCGAATCTCACCTCACACGTCTAGATTACTAAAGCTCAGGAATACGCCACAACACATACCACATAAACACATGGCACATAAGCACAAAATTCACATAGCCACAGAAGCACATAAGCACATAAAGCACAGAAGCACATAAGCACTTATACATTTAATCACAGAGGTACAGAAAACAGAAACCTATCCTTCCAGTTCGCGTGTCGTTCGTATAGTGATCGCGTGTAGCATATCGAGTAGCGTAGTATAGTGTAACCTAACTTAGTCGTATAGCATAGCAAAGCATAATACTGTCTAGATTGCATCAATTAGGGATCGAATTGAGATAGAATAGCAGTACGAGTCGTGTGTGTTGATTGAGGTGATAGCAAAATCGAATAACATCCAAAAATATAAACACGTAAACAGATAAAGCACATAAAATCACATAAAATCAACGAGTCCTCAAAGTACACGGTTGCGGTTCTCAGAAACGAAACACACAAAATCGAGAGATGGATTGTCTGCGGCTACTAGACATCGACTAACCAAAGCGGTTCAACTATTCACAGTGGACTTGTCGTCATTTTCGGCTCTAGGAGTCGTGTTTTCTGCCTCGATTCTTGGGCATTCCACACGCATTCCCTAGGTCTTACTCGTGAGTTCAGCTCGTTGGAGTCCGTCGAATGGTTTGGTGAGATGTAATGAAATTCAGAACAAACTGTCAAGGTTAGGGTTTCACCCCTGGCTTAGCAATTTCTTCCTTGTTTTTAAGAAAATTCAAGGAAAACTTTCATCAAAGTGGGGGTTCCACCCCTGATTTGGTATAATTCTCCTCGAGATAAGCATGAATAAATGAATAAAATCAGCACAAACCAGGCAATTTGGTCAGGAGTTTGCGGTTTTCACACCTAATCCTGACCAGTTTGCTGGCTTTGATTAAAATTCGAGTGCAGTGATAGCGAAGAATATCATAAATAAGCACATAAAGTTGGTCTGCTGGTTCCTAGCTATAGTCTAGGTCTCTAAGACAGCGACCCGGACTAGGTCGTCTCTAACCTAATTCCCTATAGTTATGGCTCTGATACCAATCTGTCACACCCCAACAGATGGCGCAATCATCGGGGCGTGGCACTGAGCGAAACAGATTGTCCAGAAGTCTCCACAACAGCTATTATTACAAATTCAGTTAAATGAAACGTCCCATACCGTATCCCAAATAAATCAACAAGTTATCATAGATAACAACTAGGCAAATAATCCCGTTCCGACAACTCAGAATCAATTATTACAGACAAAATGAATAAAGTACTGCCCAGAGTTATTAAGACTCATCTGGACAAGATATACAGACAGCTAATGCCCTAGACGCCTGTTCAGACAACTCCAACGGCTCCATGGCAATTGTTTATCTGCTTCTAGAGACCCCCAGGTAGACCACTACCTACAACTAGTTGTTGGGCTCTAAAGCTTTATTATTGCCTCGCTTTCCTAGCAAAAATGCATCTTAAACACCTGTCACATACGTCAAAATAAAGTCAATACATATAATGTAAAGGTGAGCACACAAGTTTGATAATAGCATATAGAGTTCGAATAGTTTACGCATAACCAGGCACGTACACAGAGGAAAACGAAGCATGTTAATTATCGACATGGGACCATCGGTACCAACGACTGCGGGTTGACTGTCCGAGACAGTTCGCAATACATGAATACCACCGCAATCCATGCAAGTATTTGTCCTTAACAACTCTCGTGTGAACGGGTGCTGAGTCCAAACTATAGTACTATGTTGCTAAGGCAGGTAGATAGCACTCCACGTGTAAACATAATAAACAGCATTCATTTAGTCAAGTAGCACATGCAATCGGTTAGCGTTCAAGTAGTTTGTGTTTGATTGTGTTTTAATAGATAACGTATGTAACACCCAAAAGTGCTAAAAGCAAAAAGGGATCGAGTATACTCACAGTGATTGATTATGGATTAAAGGGAGCGCTGAGAGTAGGTTAGCCTGAATAGTTCGATAGCATAACGATGAGTAACGTGGAAATGCAAACAAGTGATATTGGGTTGAGCAGTCTGGTCGATCGAACAGCAGGTTCGATAAATCAGCCCATCCGTTCGGTTGGCCTGCTTGATCGGCCGGAGGCTCGATCGGCTTTGGACAGTTCGAGTGGATTGTTTCTTCCTTTAGGAAGGATGTGTTTGTGTATGATGTTTTGAACTTTTGAAGTTTTTGCAGCATTATCAGGACGCATTGAAGTATGCTTACCTTTCAGGTCGGTCGATCGAACGGATCGTTCGATCGGTTAGTCCAACCAATCGGTTAGGTTACCTCAGTGTAGACCCTCAGCAGAGTGTCACTCGATCGGGTGGTATGCTCGATCGGGTGGCACTCCAATGCATCAACCGAGTTGAAAAATGGTTAAGAAGTGTAGTATCTCATGATCCGAAGAGTAATGTCTACCAATCGAGTAGTGTGTTCGATCGGACATCACTTCGTCAATAGTACACTTCATGAAACTTGGGAAAGTGTGGGACCATGTGCTTGCCGATCGGCTGGCCCGGTCGATCGGCTGGTATGTCCGTTCGGCTGGGCTGTTCGTTCGAACAGCCTAGCCGTTCGGCCAACATTTCTGACCTGGTCGGCCTGCCGTCTAACACTTTGCTGTTTTGTTTATTATGATTTCGAGGTATTTTGACAACGAGTTGAACCATAGAACATGGGTTCCTACTTGTTTCACTGGTTCGGACAGGAATCACCTAAGTCCGACCACTAAACTGTTCGGAACGGCAGTTTAACGTTTAACCCGAAATCGGTGAACCTCATAGTTAGAATCCGAACCTTGAACCACGTGTTTGTTACAATGGTTTGTGAGCTGGTTCAAGCTCCGTTTCCACCGGTTTTAGCATGTTGAGTGTAAAAGAGTTGAAAGAATGTCGGAAAATCTGTCTTTCAACATTTCACACCGTGAAATATCTAGATCTATAATAGATTTTAGTTTGTTTATGTGGAAATCGGTTAGATCTAAGCTATTCACGGTTGAATGATGCCAAAACATGATGTTCTTGAAGAACACCATGATGACATCACCCAAGAACACCTAGATCTTGGTGATTTCACGGTTAGAATCCAAGTTTTGAAAAGGGGTAGAATCGTGTAATGAACAAGAACGTACAAGATTTAGAGTAAAAACTTACCGGATTGGAGAGAAATCTGAGAAAAAGTGGAGAATAGGAGCTGGTCGGTCAGAACTTTCCAAAAGTGGAAATGAAGACAATGACAGCCCTATTTATAGGCTTCCAAAAGAGGAAAGGTGTAACCGGTCGGCCAGGCTCACTGATCAAATGGGCTGCCCGATCGAACAACGTGTTCGATCGGCTGGCCTGTTCGATCAGGATGTCCTGTTCGATTGGCACAACCTTTTGAGTGTTTTGCGACGATTTTTGATATTTCAATTTCGATGAACGATGATTTGAGTATGACAGAGTTCCTAATCAAATTACTTTTAATTCCAATCACTATATCTAACAATAAGCATCCATAATTCACATCTCGGGTTCGATTTCGATTGAGTTCGATTGTCTTTCGAGTTTTGATTCGATTTGATTGATTCACCACACATAACAACATAAAGTAAACATGCACAAGTAACACATAAGGCACACACACACGTATAAAAGCACCAAAGTTCGCATAATTCAAGATTTGAGTTCGATGATTGATTGATTAGCTTGATTATCGGTTAATTCAGGGTCGATTAATGATTCATATTCGATTAACGTTCGATTTATTTGATTAGACAACACTTACTCCACATAATACAAAAATTAAAATAGATTAATTACAATAAAAGTCAACATTTGACTTTGACTTTGACATATGAAAACACGGGTGTTACAAATCTAATTTTTTACCACACTCATTCTCAAATACTCTAAAAATCTATCAAATACAACACAAAGCCAAACCGAGTAATGGAGAACCAACCCCGCGAAGCCAAGAAAAAATCTAAGGGACGCGGCTCGCAACCGTCTCGTGGTGGTTCGAGCGGTGCAAGTGCGCAACCACAACCCCCTTTCGGATATACTTCACAACCCCTTTTTTTTACCAACAACCTTCACACCCCTCCTTTTACAACCCCAACCACAACCCCCTCTCGGCTATTTTTCAAAATTTGTTATCAATGGATCCTCAAACCCCGCCTTCGACCCGTATGGTTTTCGTTCCCCATAAGTTCCATCTCCACAAGAAAATGTTGAACGTCGTCTACCTATTTACGACGACGAGGACGAGGAAGTAGTGTCCGAAACTCAAAATTTGGGCGATTATGAAGAAGACACCGGCGACGATGAATATAATGTGGATGAAGACGCCGGCAACGAAGAAGATGACGCTCGGGATAAAAAGGGAAAAATGAAGAGCCAAAAATGGACAAAGGTCCAAGAAGAGGCGTTTGCGAAGGCGTTGGTACATTGCTCTACCAACAAAAAGAAGGGCAATCAACAAAACCGCAATAGTTTTTGGCGTAAGATTTTAGATCATTATAACGCCACCGTTGGTGGAAGTAACCAGACCGTGCATCAAGTACGGTCTAAATGGACCCCGATGATGACGAAAATAAACTTTTTCAACGGCCTATACCAACAAGCGGTAAAAATTATATTTTTTAACGTTGTATATTTTTTAATTTTGTTTACTAAGTTCATATTTTTTAACACTTATTATTTTATAATATGTAGGATCGCACACGAGGAAGCGGGTGTAACGATCTCAACGTGATGAAAGTTGCTCTAAAGGAATTTAAAGATAGATATCCGAACGGTTTTCAACATGTCGAGGCATGGGAGGTCGTTCGAAAACACGAAAAATGGGCCCAAGTCCCATTGTTGGGTGAGGAAGGGGAAGGTTCGGCACAAAAAGAAAGCCCGTTGACGTGGACCCTTCCATACCCGATATTAGGGGTGAGCAAGAAAACCGAAATAACCGAACCGTAACCGAATAACCGAACCGAAAAAACCGAACCGAAACAAAAACCGACGGTTCGGTTTTCTGATTTTTAATAACCGAAAATTTCGGTTCGGTTTTCAGATAAACTTTTTCAATAACCGAAAAAACCGAACCGAACCGATAAGTTACAATCCATATATTTTTATATTTAAGTTTAAATTGTTTAAGTGTTTAACCCAATGCTAGTAGAAAATGTTAACTTTATTCTTGAATGTTAAGTGTTTATAATAAAAACACTATAACTAAAATGATTTATTATTACCTATAAGATATAACAAAATTTAATAAAAACTTTGAAAAAGCATAAAAAAAGATTAGAAGGTTAAGTTTATGTAAACAATATTAATTAAAGAGGTTAACTATAATAATTTAAATGTAAACATATAAAAAGATTGTTATAATATAAATTATACTTTTTATTTTTTGAAGCTTACATACTTTTGTTCCAAAAACCGAAATAACCGAAAAACCGAACCGAACCTACGTAAAAACCGAAAAAACCGAAACCGAAAAAAAAATCGAAACCGAACGGTTTTTAAAACCCGAAAACCGACATTTCGGTTTCGGTTTTGATTTTACCCAAAAACTGAACCGAACAGAATCATGCACACCCTACCCGATATGAACGAAGACCCCTCGCCACAAATAACACAACGGGGAGACAAGCGTCAAGCGATATCGTCCGAGGGCCCGGCCGAGTTGGAGGCACAATTCAAAGAGTACACCGCCATGAAAGAAGCGAAGCACGCGATGGAATTGGAGGCGATTGAATTGAGGAAGAAAAGAGAGTCGGAGGCTCGCGAGCTCATAACGGAACAACGCGAGACGATGAGAAACTACGCGTACGATCGAGATATGAAAACATTCCTCAAGCCGCACGACGATGCTCCGCCGGAAATGTTGCCGTTCATCCTCGCCCGAAAGCGCGACATCGCTAACAAGTACGGG
>NW_023395690.1:0-12341 GCF_002127325.2 Helianthus annuus | reverse complement strand
CACAAATTACAAAAATTACTGCTAGGAAAGCGAGGCTAGAATAAAGCTCTAGAGCCCAACAAATAGTTGTCTGTAGTAGTCAAATTAAGGGTCTCTAGAAGCAGAAAAACAATTGCTGTTTATTTAAATCTGAGTTGTCGGAACATAATATTTGACTGGATTTTGTCTGTAATAATTTATTTGCTATTTGAGATACGGTATGGGATATATTATTTAAATTGAATAGTAATGATAATTGTTATGGAAACTTCTGGACAATCTGTTTCGCTCAGTGCCGCGCCCCGATGATTCCGCGATCGGTTGGGGTGTGACAGATTGGTATCAGAGCCATAACTATAGGGAATTAGGCAAGACTCGACCTAGTCTGGGTCGATGTCTTAGAGACCTAGACTATAGTTAGGACCCAATAGGCCAACTCGTGCATGTTCATTAGGGACTATGTATGAGCATATTACTATCCTTCGTTATTTTCGCCTACGCCACACTATCACCGCCTTGAATTTTCAATAATGAGAGAGCGATTTAGTCAAGATTAGGTGTGAAAACCGCAAACTCTCGACTAAGCTGCTTGATCATTGCTGTTTTTGTCAACTTATCAATGATCTCTTCATTATTCTTTTCAATAACGAACGCTTGTTCAACGGGAGAATTATACTAAACCAGGAGTGAAATCCATATTTTGATGAATAATCTCCTCTATTTTACTAAAATCAAGGGGAAGTTGTCAAGCCAGGGGTGAAACCTTAACCTTGACGGCTTGTCCATGGTTTTAGCAAAACTCTCACCAAAGTCTCGACGGACTCCAACGACCTGAACTCACAGTAGGACAAGAGGGATGTGCGCCGGATGCCCAAGAATCGAGGCAGAGGCCCTATCCTGAAAGTCAAGATATGTACGACAGATCCTTGAGAATAGTCAAATCGCTTTGGGTAGTCAATGTCTAATAGCCGCATACAATCTATTTCTCGATTTTTACATGTTTCGATTCTGAGCCCGCAACTGTTGACTCTGATGACTCGTTGATTTTATGTGATTATATGTGTATTAACTGTTTAATTTTGGTACTTATTCGATTTTTGCACTCACTTCGATCGACACGTACGACTCGCACTGCACTTCTATCTCAATACTCTAACGGGTCGCTACAGGCTGGACGACATTATGCTGTACGCTTATACTATACTACTCGATATATTATACGCGATCGCTATATTCGAACGACTCGCGAGCTTTGAATGATAGGTGATGTGTGTAAAATGCAACATATAAATCACATCAATTAAGGCATAAAACTAACCCTTTTTGAGTACTAATGTTGGAAAAAGAGTGTCTTTTGTCTTCCTTTTGTATTTTCAGGATGAAATGAGCTCAAAATCACAAAGGAAGCAAAAAGACAACTAATTCTACCATAAATACAAGAAAAGGAACAAAAGTAGACTGCCCGGACCCTCAACGGCACCTCCCAAGGCAAAGGAGAAGAAACAGAGTCTGAACACGCCCCGTGTCCAGCGAACACGGGGGCGTGCCCAGGAAGCAGCAGAAAAGACAAACCAGTAGAAGCTTCCATTGCCCACCACGGGGCCGTGTCCAGCGGGCACGGGGGCGTGGTGAAAGTACAGCAGGCGCATTAATTGTAATTCGCAATTACAATTAATGAGGAGAGAGAGTGTCAGACGGGCACGGGGCCGTGCCCAGCGGACACGGGGCCGTGTCTAGCCTTCTGTTCAGCCTATAAATAGAGGAGCTTGGCTTCATTCTCTCTCATCCCTTGGCACACCACCTCTCTCACACTTCATCCACCACCCACCACCACCATAACACCATCATCCATTGTCCATCGTAGAGTGTGTGAGTCGTCTCGGGATCCAAGATTGATCGTAAGAGTTCTTGACAATCAAGGCCATGTTTGCCTAAGTCTCTTACATCACTTGGTGAAGACAAGTGTTTAGTATAATACTTTTTATTTTTAATCTTTTGCACTTTTTATTTGGTTTTGTATTAATGACTTTAATAACTAGTTACTTATGTTGAAGGTGATCTTTCCTTATCGTTTGTCCGTGGTGTCTTGGCATTATTTTACTGTCTATATAAAATAAAAGATTTCCACCATTCATATCTCCACGGTCTATATGGAGGTATGTTGGCTACCTGGTCGGGGGTTATGGGAACGGTTTGGTAAGGGTCTTGCCCTTGTTCAGCGTTTAGAGGTCCTGCTTGGGACCTGGGTCAAATTTAGTAGGATCTCCTTCAATGCCCATAGGTATTGGATGGCGGGGATCCAAACTCTTTGACCCCCTCATAAGTTAACTACTATTAATACTATAACCCGGCTATTTAGGACTGTATCCCTACTGACTCAGACTACTTAGCCGAGGGTAACGTCACCGCCAAAAGCGGGGCCTACCACAATTTGCATTAATAACTTAATTCATTATCTTTCAATAATCCGACCCTTTAGGATTGTATCCTTGCTGACTCAAACTACTGGGTTGAGGGTAACGTCGCCTTCAAAAGAGGGGCCTACTACAATAACTAAGATAATCTCTTAAACAAGTGCAAAAGTGCGAAAATAATCAAAGGTTATACTAATACGCGTGTCGGATCCAAGTGATTCATCTTGTCTATCTGTTTTTATTTTATTTTTATTTTCAGCATTTAGTTAGTTTTTATTTTTCTTAGTTTAAAACATTTTTCTAACCTTTTTGATTTGATTAGACGTTGAGGATAAACCGGTACTAAAAGCTCTTGTGTCCTTGGACGACCTCGGTATCTTACCAACACTATACTACGTCCACGATGGGTGCACTTGCCCATATGTGTGTTTAGTGTTAGTGAATATCGTGTTTTATAAATTTAAAACTTGGCTAAAAGTGTAAAAAGGGCTTAAATATATATCAAAAATATAACACACTTCACGCACATCAAGTTTTTGGCGCCGTTGCCGGGGACACAAGGATTTTAAGAAAGCTTAAAATCGACGGCCTAATCAGTTTTTCAAAAACCTTTTTAAAACGCGCGCATTTTTCTGCATTTTAGTTTAGTTTTGCATTTACAGTAGCCTGAACACGGGGCCGTGCTCGCTGAACACGCCCCCGTGCTGCATATTTTTAGAGTAGATACCCAGATACAGAGTCTGAACACGGGGCCGTGCTCACTGAACACGCCCCCGTGCTCAACGTGACCAGTAACTTTAATTAAAACGCCCAGATACAGACCCTGAACACGGGGCCGTGTTCACCCAACACGGGGCCGTGTCCAGCTTCTGTTTCCGTCTTATTTTTGTTTTCTGGTCCCGAGACTCAGTTGTGGTCTGTTGAGTGATTCTTATGGATCAATACTCAAGAGGTTACAACTACACCTATGATGAGGATGATTATAGAGGTAATTATTGCACTAATTGTCGTAACGCACGCTCGGTTCAATATAATAACTCATATCAACCATCCAATTCATACAACCATTATGAGGAGCCCAGGTACGAGCCATCAACTTCATACACATCCTATGAAGACCAAAGGTATGAACCTACTCCCTCATACTCATATTTTGATGAACCAAGGTATGAGCCTTCATACTCATACTTTGAAGATTCAACATATGAGCCACCACCTGCATACTCTTATTATGAGGAACCATGGCGTGAACAATCCACCTCATATGAGTACTATGAAGAACAAAGTTTCGACCCTTATCCATCATATACTTATAATGAAGAACAATGGTGTGAACCATCTACTTCATATGAGAATTATGAGGAACCAAGGATCGAACAACCGGATTCAAGCTTTGAGGATCCAAATTCTTTTTCTCTCACCGAAGTAACTAATAGGATATTGGAAAAACTTAAAACTATCGAACGTTATATAAAAGAATCTCGCGCAAGGGAAGAGGAATCCCGCGCAAGAGAAGAGCTAAAAAATGATAATAACGTAGAGGTAGTTGAAAGTATAGAAATGGAAGAACAAGAAAGTGAAAAACCGACACATGAGTTAAACAACGAAAATGGTGAGTCCGATAATGTTAAGATTCAAGAAGAGTCTAATTTTGAAGAAATTAATCTCTTGTCACCTACTTTCGAAAATCATTGTTTAATAACCCCTCATGCCAAGTTTTTAAAAGAGTTAAACACTAATGCTAAAATCAAAGATTTAGTAAGTGTTAAGTTAACTAATGATCAAACTTCGCTAATAAAAGAAGATCCTTTTGAAATTAACATTACACCGGTTCCATGTTTCTTTCAAAATTCATTTATTAGTAATATCACCATTGATAAAGATCTTTGTGTTAACATAATGCCTAACTACATTTTTGAAAAATTGAGTGTTAGTGATTTTACTCCACTTCAAATACCCATTTTTCTATCCGATCGGAAAGTAATAAAATCAATCGGTGTAGTTGAAGATGTTTTGGTTCAAACAAATCAAATGGTAATCCCAACCGACTTCGTCATCCTAGATGACGCCCCTTTAGTCTTGGGAAAACCTTTTGTACAAACTCATAAAGCTTTGAAAAACCGGAAATTCAACAATCTACCTCTTCAATTAGGGGCATTCAAAAGGAGCATAGATCTTGAGCGTTCAATGAAATATCCTTTTGGTAACAATGACCCCCTAATTGAAGATGAAGCTGAACCACCCGATACAACCAACGAAGAAGACCACTTTGTCGAGGAAGAGATAGCCATAGAACAAACCTTTAAGATTCTTAATCTAGATGAGCCACAAAATAAGGTGTCTTCCAAAGACCCACCCGTTGAGCTCAAAGAACTTCCTAAAGGTTTGGAATATGCTTTTCTAGGCAAAGATGGTAGTTTACCTGTAATTATTTCGTCTAAATTAAGTAATTTAGAAAAAGAAAAATTAATTAGCCTACTTAAAAAACACAAAAACGCGATCGCTTGGAAGCTTGTAGATATTAAAGGAATAAGCCCTTCCATGTGTACGCACAAAATTTTAATGAATGATGACTACAAAACGGTGATTCAACCACAACGAAGAGTGAACCCCAATGTTCAAGAAGTGGTTAAGAATAAAGTCATCAAACTACTCGACGCCGGACTAATCTACCCTATCTCCGATAGCCCGTGGGTAAGTCCCGTTCAAGTAGTCCCAAAGAAAGGAGGTATGACGGTAATAACTAACGAGAAAAATGAATTAATACCAACGAGAACCGTCACAGGATGGAGAGTTTGTATAGATTATAGGCGATTAAATGAAGCGACAAGGAAAGACCACTTTCCTTTGCCCTTCATTGATCAAATGTTAGAAAGATTATCCGGTCATAAATTTTATTGTTTCTTAGATGGTTTTTCAGGTTACTTTCAAATACCGATAGCACCAGAAGACCAAGAGAAAACAAGTTTCACATGTCCCTACGGAACTTTTGCATATCGACGCATGCCATTCGGTCTATGTAATGCGCCTGCAATATTCCAACGTTGTATGGTTGCCATTTTCCATGATATGATCGAAAAGACGATGGAAGTCTTCATGGATGACTTTTCCATCTTTGGAGACTCATATGACCAATGCCTCGATAATCTTGAACGAATGCTATCCCGATGTGAGGAAACTAACCTCGCCCTTAATTGGGAAAAATGCCATTTCATGGTAACAGAGGGAATAGTACTCGGTCATAAAATCTCAAGCGAAGGAATGGAAGTTGATCGAGCAAAAATAGAGACTATTTCTGGATTACCTCCTCCATCCTCCGTGCGAGCAATCAGAAGTTTCCTAGGACATGCCGGATTCTATAGAAGGTTTATCAAAGACTTTTCAAAGATTTCAAGACCTCTAACAAAATTACTTGAAAAAGATGCACCCTTCATCTTTGACAAGGAATGCAATCAAGCATTTCTAACCCTCAAGGAAATGCTAGTCAATGCACCTATCATGATAGCGCCAGATTGGAAATTTCCTTTCGAAATCATGTGTGATGCAAGTGACTTTGCTGTTGGAGCAGTCTTGGGACAAAGAAAAGAAAAGCATTTCCACCCAATTTATTATGCTAGTAAAACTCTTAATGACGCACAAGAAAATTATACAACTACAGAAAAAGAATTACTAGCAGTGGTATTTGCTTTTGATAAATTTCGTTCGTATCTTGTTCTTTCTAAAACAGTAGTCTATACAGACCATGCAGCCATCAAGTACCTCTTCAAGAAGCAAGACGCAAAACCCCGTTTGATCAGATGGATTCTACTCCTCCAAGAATTCGACATCGAAATCAAGGACAAAAGAGGAGCAGAAAACACTGCTGCAGATCATCTCTCGCGCTTAGAAGACCCAGCTTTGGAGACAACCAGAGACGAGCAAATCAACGAGAAATTTCCCACGGAATCCTTGGAAATGATGGAAAGTAGACAAGAACCATGGTATGCCGACTACGCTAATTTCTTAGCTAGCGGTATAGTCACCAAAGGATGGCCACATCATCAAAGAAAGAAATTCTTTGCTGATGTAAAGCATTACTTTTGGGAAGACCCCTATCTTTTCAAAATGTGTGCCGACCAGCTCATCCGAAGGTGTGTCCATGGTAATGAAGCACGAAGAATTCTCCGTCATTGTCATGAAGGTCCATACGGAGGACATCATGGTGCCACAAGTACCGCACGAAAGGTATTTGATTCGGGATTTTACTGGCCGACCATTTACAAGGATGCACAAAACCTTGTGAAGACATGTGATGCCTGCTAGAGATCAGGTAATATTTCTTCCAAAAACAAAATGCCTCAAAATGGCATTCTCGTCTGTGAAATCTTTGATGTGTGGGGACTCGATTTCATGGGACCTTTCCCACCTTCAAAGGGAAACAAATATATACTTGTGGCAGTCGATTACTTGTCTAAATGGGCGGAGGCCGAGGCTCTTCCAACAAATGATGGAAGAGTAGTGGTAAAATTTTTGAAAAAACTGTTTTCTCGCTTCGGGACACCAAAGGCTTTAATAAGTGATAGAGGTACCCATTTTTGCAATCATCAACTCGAAAAAATATTAACAAGGTATGGGGTCTATCACCGGGTCTCAACAGCATATCACCCTCAAACAAATGGGCAAGCCGAAGTGACTAATCGAGGTTTAAAACGAATACTTGAAAAAACCGTAGGAGTAAATAAAAAAGAATGGGCCGATAAATTAGACGACGCTTTATGGGCTTTTCGAACTGCTTATAAAACCACTATAGGCACAACCCCATATAAACTTGTCTATGGAAAAAGTTGTCATTTGCCAGTAGAAATAGCTCACAGGGCCTACTGGGCAATAAAAAACGTAAACTTAGACTTAGAAATTGCCGGTAAAAATCGATTTTGTCAAATAAATGAATTAGACGAATTAAACAATTATGCATATTCTAACTCCGAAATTTATAAAGAAAGAATGAAAAATTTACATGATAAATATATTAAATCTAATGAATTTCGGGTTGGAGATCAAGTTCTGTTGTTTAATTCACGACTTCGATTATTTCCTGGTAAACTAAAATCTAGGTGGTCAGGACCTTTTTCCGTCACCCATGTTTTTCCTCACGGTGCAGTCGAAATTAAAGCTCGAAATGGTATTCCATTTAAAGTCAATGGCCAACGGCTAAAACTCTACCGAGGATCCATTGAGGCTGAAGAAGAGGAGATCTCGCTTCAAACGGTTAACGAATAAACTCATGCCAGACATGTTACAGGTAAGTGTACATTTAAAAGCCGGTAAATCTTCTAACCATTTTTTTTTTCGGAAATAAGGGGCATGCACACGAGCACATATAAAAAAAAATTTTTTTTTTTTTAACTTTGCCCGGCACGGGCCCGTGTCCGCTGGACACGGGGCCGTGTCGAGGCGACTGTCGGGATAAATCCCTCTTTTCCTATCAGTTACACCATTCCACACGCCCCGTTTAGCCGAAAACTCTCTGGTTTGAGGCGATTTTCTGCAGTTTTTCAACGTCACCACCGAATTTAACAACGTCAAGGCATGATTCTATCCTCTTTAGTAGTTAGATTAGTTACTTGCATGTAGTTAAAACATCAAAAATTGGGAAAAATCTAGGGTTCTTCATGTTCATCCGGATCGAACTCAAAATTTTTGATGAAATGTGTTAGTAGTAGTTTAGATTAGAGTAGTAGAAAGTAAATAAGCATGTATTGTTGAAAGATTTGTCCGATTTCCAACTAAAACCCCAAACCCTTGTTCTTGAACCGAAAAACACGAAATTGAAAGGGTAAATGGTTTGTTTTGGGAAAAATGACACTTAGGGTTTCATTTTCGGGGGAAACCGCTACTATTGGGCTAAAAATTTTCAGGTTTTCGAAACCGGGACGAAAAATGGAATTTTTGGGTTACAGACGCCTGGACACGGGGCCGTGTCCGCTGAACACGGGGCCGTGTCCAGCCCACTGTTTGCAGTTTCACTCTGATTTTCCTTGTTTCGTACTAACTTTTGATGTATTCTTTTCAGATGTCGAAATTCACGAGGTTTAACGCAAATGAACTGGACGCTAGGGCACGATACGAGGTTCTACAAACAAGACCGGAAGAGTACCCAAGGCGGGCGTGTACTGATTTGCTAACCATGGTGAATCAACTTGACCGCTTCAACAACATTGTGAGGGGTCCACTGCATGTCGCATTGACCACCCGACTACGGTCGGTACATCAATGCACGATGGAGTTCTACAGCACTTTCATTTTCAACTCGAGACGCGAACCGTTTGACCATGAGGCGGTCGAATTTCGATGTGGAGGGACCACGTTTAGAACTTCCATGGCACAGTTTGGAGCCATCATTGGGTTATATAGTGAAGAGGAAGCGGGGAATGAAGAGAATACTGGGGGATTACGAGACTTGGATGCAACTGAACGCCAAGCCGCATGGGCTCAAATAGGTGAAGGAATCTACAACCCGAGCAGCACCAAAAGCATCAAACTGAGGGACCCGTTATACCGCTACATCCACAGGCTCCTCACGTACTCGCTGAACCAACGCCACGACAGTAGTGGCGTTGTTGGGTTAAAAGATTTGGTCGTCCTTCACTGCATCCACAACCAGAAGCCTCTCGATGTTCCGTACCTCCTACTGCGAAACATGCACCTAAACCGCCTTGCTCATGCTCCTACACCGATCTTCTTCGGAGGATGGGTGTACCGTCTTTTCAAGCACTTCACGAATATCCCAAGGTCCTTCGAAAGGAGTCCATGGTCGGGACGGGTCGATTACCACATTTGCCGAGCCATGAACTTGCTTTATGAAGCGGAGGATGGGACGGTGAGCTTTCAGAGGACGCAAGGCTATGCATGGAACCCGCAGGAGGCTCTAGTTCTTCATGCACCACCTCCCCATTTTCAGTACCCACCCCAAGGCGATCCGGGTCAATCCTCCTCTCAAGGAGGCGGTTTTCCTAACTTTCAAAGTTTACATGATCTTTTGCAGGAAAACCTTATGTGCACCAGGAACACCTACAATCTCGCCAACAACACATACCACCGGGTTGGAGCTATCGAGCGCAACGTTAACGATATACAAGATGCTATCGGTAGCATCCGGGAGTACATGGCGAGGCATGGGGGCGGAGGTGATGGTAGTGATGAAGACATGGAGTAGGAGGCTTGGAGAAACAAGGGGCTGGTTGGTGATGAGCCCACAGGTTTAAGTACCCTTCTATCTATCAAACAATTCATGGCCTGCGTGCCATTTGTCGAACAATTTACTTTCTCTAACTACTTTTTATCTTTGTTTTATTTTTACTTTATGTTTGGATGATGCTTGACGATGGTAATTTAGGATGGTTTGTGCTTGTTTGGTTGGTATTTAGTGTTTAAACAGGTGCAATGAGAGGGTTAGAGTGCTAAACATTAGCACTTGCAGCCCTATGATGGAGAAACCGGGAGACAAAACCTATTTTTCAGGCTAACAGACTGTCCACACGGGGACGTGTCCAGCCGACACGCCCCCGTGTTCATCTCCCAGATCTGTTGTTTGGCTACTGACCTGCAATTTTTTGCCAGACACGAGGCCGTGTCCAGCCGATACGCCCCCGTGTTCACCTTCTGTAAGTTTTCGATTACTGGCAGTTCACCACGGGGCCGTGTCCAATGGACACGGGGTCGTGTCCAGGATGCCAGTAACACAAAACTTTGCTTTTAAACCCACTTTTACACATTCTAATCAACCAAAAACTTTATTTTTGGACACATTGAGGACAATGTGTAATTTAAGTGTGGGGGGGATGCTAAAACCTTGAAATTTTGCAAAATCCTAAACACAAGCCTTACACAAAACTCTATTGGAACCGCTAAACACCCCAAATTTTTTTCAAAAACTTTTTCATTTTTTATTTACTTGTCTTAGTTTAAGTTGGGAAAAACAAGTTCTAAAAAGGTTATATTTTTACAAGTTTACAACCCATAGCGTCGTGATAAAAAGAACCAACATAAGAAAATTATGAAACGGTATAACAAGTCTAGTTAAAAATTCGATTATATATACTTGATCACATAAAAACCCATTCCCACAAAAGTGAGTTTTGAGCCTTTATTGAGCATAAAAATATACATATTTAGATTAAATGCTCATTTTTCGTTTCTTGTGTGAATAGCCGCTTGGTTCTTACAAATCTAGAACTTGCCACGACGATACATTCCCGGTCCTTACCAACTTAAACCCAAGTAAGTAAATGATGGAGGCATTAGGACTAACCATTTTTCTTTCAAAACCATTATTTTTCATTTTTTTTATCACCTACCCAAAATCCCCCTAGATAGCCCCTTTGAGCCTAAACCTTTCATTTCATTACCCCAAAACCCTTTTTACCCACCAAAAACCTTTTTATTTTTCACCCTTTATTTTAGTAACAAGCTCGCTTTTTCGTAAACTCACCTTTTTATGTGACGATCAAAAAAAAAAATACTTTTTATGATGAAGTCAAAAACAAACAAAAGCTATATAAAAGCTTGTTTGGAGAAATACTTTAAAAATAAAAAGTCACTAAAAACAAGGTATTTCATGAAAACCGACGCTTGTTACAATTTTCGCCCTTTTTACTAACCACTAACCAACCACCCACCTTTAACCCAAGCCTAACCCTTCACCCCAAAAGTCCTCTTGATATTTACAAAGGTAAAAAGTTAAAAAGGAGGAGGATTGATTGCTTGGCAAGCCTATGGAAGGCGTAAGTTCCATGCTGCTCTCGAGTGATTCACTAAAAATATACACCTTCGGCCGAGTGTTGAGTGATCTCCCGTGAGGTATGTGAACTTGTATATAAATGGAATTTTAATAAGGCATGCTATGCCCAAATAAGTAATTTATCTTATGAAACGTTCAAAATAAATCATAACGAATAGGATTGTAAATAAATAAAAATAAAACCTATAAAAACCTTGGATTCCTGACACTCTAGGACAAGCTAAAAACTTCTCTTCTACCTATTCCATTTGGGAGTGTAAGCCACATTTAAAGAGTTTTGCTTGAGGACAAGCAAAAGTTCAAGTGTGGGAGTATTTGATGTGTGTAAAATGCAACATATAAATCACATCAATTAAGGCATAAAACTAACCCTTTTTGAGTACTAATGTTGGAAAAAGAGTGTTTTTGTCTTCCTTTTGTATTTTCAGGATGAAATGAGCTCAAAATCACAAAAGAAGCAAAAAGACAACTAATTCTACCATAAATACAAGAAAAGGAACAAAAGTAGACTGCCCGGACCCTCAACGGCACCTCCCAAGGCAAAGGAGAAGAAACAGAGTCTGAACACGTCCCGTGTCCAGCGAACACGGGGGCGTGCCCAGGAAGCAGCAGAAAAGACAAACCAGTAGAAGCTTCCATTGCCCACCACGGGGCCGTGTCCAGCGGGCACGGGGGCGTGGTGAAAGTACAGCAGGCGCATTAATTGTAATTCGCAATTACAATTAATGAGGAGAGAGAGTGTCAGACGGGCACGGGGCCGTGCCCAGCGGACACGGGGCCGTGTCCAGCCTTCTGTTCAGCCTATAAATAGAGGAGCTTGGCTTCATTCTCTCTCATCCCTTGGCACACCACCTCTCTCACACTTCATCCACCACCCACCACCACCATAACACCATCATCCACCACCATCATCCATTGTCCATCGTAGAGTGTGTGAGTCGTCTCGGGATCCAAGATTGATCGTAAGAGTTCTTGACAATCAAGGCCATGTTTGCCTAAGTCTCTTACATCACTTGGTGAAGACAAGTGTTTAGTATAATACTTTTTATTTTTAATCTTTTGCACTTTTTATTTGGTTTTGTATTAATGACTTTAATAACTAGTTACTTATGTTGAAGGTGATCTTTCCTTATCGTTTGTCCGTGGTGTCTTGGCATTATTTACTGTCT
>NW_023395689.1:0-12360 GCF_002127325.2 Helianthus annuus | reverse complement strand
AAGGGGTAACTTTGCGGTTTGGCCCTCGGTTATTTACCGATAGGGGCCTCGTGTTAATTACCCGCATTATTAAGTCCCCGGTTTATTTATTAATTATATTGGAAAGCCTTAACTTTCACTGTTGACGCTTTTAACCCTTCTTCTACGTATTTGATCGTAACTTTCTCGTTTCATATCGAAACTTCGCGTAATTCATATATATTATTTTAGTGAGGGTATAATACCGTTACAAAGTCTTTGGGACGTTAAAGGGTCACTCAGAGGTATTATTAAACATGTTGACACAGTTAACCCCTGTAGTTTGTAATCTCTCACTTTCTTCCGCGTTTTATATTTGTACGATCTATAATTTATTCGTTTGAAGGTTTAAGCATTATTTAGGGATACTATACAGTATATTTACCCTTGTTGACATTTATAACCCTCGAATTTTACATACTTTCAAGGTTTGTCAAAATTAGTCCTTTATTTATTATAGATGCCACGTGTAAACAAATGACACGTGTTAACACATCATTGGACACAAAATTTCGAGGTGTTACAGAAGCGGCCATAAATGTTACTAAAAATCCGGTTCATCATTCGAAAACAAAACACATTGAAATCCGACATCATTTTATTCGAGATTGTCACGAAAAGAAATTAATACGGATTGAACATGTGGGCACCGATGATGATCAGAAAGCTGATTTTTACACAAAACCGTTTGATAAAAAGAGATTTTATTATCTTTTAAGGTTAAATGGGATGAAAAATCTGCAATCTGGGAGGGTAATCGAATGTGAAGCCGAGCTGGGCGGCGATCTGACATGAACCGTATCGTGTTGTCAACTTTCGTTTGTACAGTTGTATTTTTTCTGCTTTTTGTTAAAAACAAAAACACAAAAATATGTTTTAGTTTTAGGGGGAGAAATTTGCAGAAAAATACAAAAACATGATAAAACCATAAAAATCCAAAAACATTAAAAAAATTCAAAAAGAGCTGTGTAGTATAGGGGAAATGATAGTACATCAGCTAGACGGACACAGTATGCTAAAGAATTGTATTGTAAAAATGCAATTAAGCAGTCTCGCTAAAGATGTGCCGGTAGGTTCTTACAGAATTAGTAGATCAGTTTGGGATATAAATCTAAATTTAACTTGCGTTTTCGTGGGGAACACCTCCAGGATATAGAGGTAACCCCTGAAATCCTGTTTGAAAGGTCCCGTATTCTGAGATACTAGGTCTTTATGCTCAGTGATATCTGGGGTATTATCCCGGGACTTCTGCTGTATGGGAATACTGACCTAGTCCCCGGATAATACTTTTCGCAAAAAGCTTTGAAACATAAGCTTCACCCTCAGCATGCTGATGAAACAATAAAATTGATAGTCGCTGCTGTTGAAACATAAAAGATCCTCTAAAGGGGACCCACCTAAAGTCGAACCGTCATCTCTCTGCTGAACGGAAGTTCTGACCTGAGCTCTCACGGTTTCGCATCTACCCCCAACAGATATCGGCTGTGGTATATTCACCTGTAAGACTGAATACTGGGATCCGGATACGGGAGTATATACTGAAGTGGGAACATATGTTAACGTTTAAGTCTTTGAAACATTAATCACGTATCCCGAACAGATTGAAAGTTTTGCGAGAATTTAAGTGGATCAATATATCAGCAATCTACGCGAACTGTTTAATGCTTAAAATGTAATATCAGCTTAACGGTACTTGTGTTCTGTCGGCAGCTGATATGATCCCCTAACACACTCGAAAAAATAGTGTGTGTATATATTTCAGTTTGTACAGTTAAAATTCCAAAAAGATTTTCATTTCTCATTTCATTTTCGACAACCGATATTGGGGATTGAAAGATCAAAACCTTTGTGCAGATCATATCAGAGACTGATGAGGGTTGGGTAAGCTGTTGATTGCAAACTGAGATTGGTATAATGTTTGACAGATAAAACATGCAAATGTTTGAAATGTTGAAAAGTTCATTAATTTGAACTGTTTTTGAAATGAAACGACAGGGTACTTCATAAATCTGATCATCCAAGGCCATTAATTTGGACTTGGTAGGTCAAACAGTTGACCAGGGTCATTAACTTGGACTTGGTCAGCTGGGTGTCAGCGTGTTAAATCGAAAAATTTGAAAAGTGAATAAAAAATGAATTTAAAAAAAAAAAAATAAAAGGCTGGTTCGCTTTTAAGGACAAATCAGATTCGTTTTTATGTCATGTATCATGGTGGTCCGCTTTTATGGTTGGTGTCGTATAAGCAGACCTGACCCCATATAAATAGAACAGGGGTCCGCTTTTATTGTCATTACACCCAATTGTTCCGGTCCGCTTTTACATCATTACCTCTGAGCGATTTTGGAGCGATCCTACTTGTTCTTCACGATTACACACTGATTTGCCCTTGTTTTCATCGATTCTTGATAGATCTTCACTAATTACATCATGGGCAAGGTAAGTACCCATTCAATTTTATCTCTTTCTAGTTAAAAACGTATCTGTCGGTATGTTTGTCTGAACGGTACATGTTTATGAATCTTTAACTGTCATATCTATCAAATTGAACCCAGTATCAGTGTCGTTTGATAACCTTTAGTGTAGTGTTATACTTTAATTGCTGTAATTTGATTGATTGATATGTTTTATCGATAATAGGTATGTTCAGTGGTAGATCTAGGGTGATTTAGGCAAGTTTGACAAAATCAAAGGACACCCCTAGTCTCGGAATGTTGTGTAGATTGTGATTTTGGAATCAATTTTAGGGTTTAAGCAGTTTTTACAGGTTTAGTATAGGACCGCTGTTGCAGACATTCTTCATTAGGTCCGCTCTTAGATACACCATTAGGCCCGCTCTTAGGTACACCATTAGGTCCGCTTATATAGTGCTTCTGGGTCCGCTTTTAGTGCATGATATATTGTGGTTCGCTTATTTGTACTAGGTATGGTTCGCTTTTTGTGTATTTTTCATACTAGGTTCGCTTTTATGTACCATATTGTATCAGGTCCGCTTTTAAGTGCTATATCATGTGTGATTCGCTTATCTGTTCATATTAGGTCCGCTTATAAGTAAGTAAGTGTTATTCATGGTCCGATCATTAGTACTTGTGATGGTTCGCCTATGTGCTCATATTATGGTTCGCTTTTTAGTCAATGGTGAATGTTAAAATATGAAATTTTTCTAAGTCACTGTTTATGTTGTTGTGCAGGCGTCAGCAAATGTTGTATTTGATCCAGTTCACAACAGCTGCATTGATCTAGATGTTGAAAAGAATCCTTTATTGTCAGAGTTCAGCAGCATATTAGATTTTATGAACCGAATTCCAGTAAAGAAGGCGATGACGGACCAAAGACCAATTTACAGATCACATATTAGCCGTTTCTGGGAGAATGCTACGTATGACGAGGCTAGCAAAGTGATATCTTCAGTGGTGGAAGTGAATGCAAAGCAGGAAACTATTTTGGTGACAGAAGCTTTAGTCCGTGAGGTGATGAACTTTCCTGACGAAGCCAATTATCCTACGAGGTTTCCTGAACGTATGGTGAAGGGTTGTATGCTAAGATTGGGATACAGAGGTGCTTTGAACACCGGAAACTACCTAAAGTCGAAATTTCAGAAATCTTTCAAGTTTCTAATTCATTGTATTCTGATTTCGCTAAGTCACACGAAGGGTAGTTATGATCAGATGAGGGATTATCAGATGAATATGTTGACGGCGTTAGTGTTGAACAAAAAGTACAACTTCTGGCATATAGTGTTTCACTATATGGCGGAAAATATTACAACAAATGTTAGAGCATGGAAGTATCCGCGGTTTGTGCAGATGTTAATCGATCACGCATATCCAGGGATAGATAGAAACATTCAAAATGATCTTTTAGTACAAGCTCACATGTCAAATAATACTTTGAAGCAGTTAGTGAAATATCATCCAAATCACCCAGAGCCAGATCTTGTTGTTGAAAACTTTGGGTATATCAAAGATGTGAAGTATGCTGATCCTGATCCAGAGAATCATCAGAACTGGAGAAATCAGGAAGAAATGAAAGAAGCATTATACGCTGATGAGCTGAAGATTATGGAAAAATTCAAAGACGTAAGGAACGAATGGTATGTGAAGGAGTCAGGTCGCAGACGTAGACTTGCAACTCCTACAGTAGACGGTGAAGGTTCTTCGTCTAAGCCGAAAAAGAAACAAAAGAAGAAAGTGCAGACAATGTTAATTGATGAGCCTGATGAAGATGTTCCTGAGGTGAATGTTGAAAAGGAACAAGAGATGTCTGGTGCTGAAAACATAGTAATTGAGACAGATTTGTTTACGACAGATGCATATTTTGTTGATAATGTTGTGCAGACGGTTACTTCTGATATTCAAAAGGAAAAAGAGAAGGTGTTAGATGATGTTGAAGGTGACGACGTTGATAAAGACACTACTAGTTCTTCTAGTTCATCAGAAGATGAAATGGTAGATGAGATTGAACGTGAAAGGAGAATGAGAGAAGAGGTAGAAAAAGAAAAATTGATCAAGAAGAGGAAGAGGCAAGAACAGGAGGATGCTCCTTATGTTCCTTCTCCGGAGCATGTTTCAGAGTCACAATCTACTCCGAAAGGTCATAAGAAAGCTGCAAGTCGAAAAAGAGCAACACCGAAGCATAGAGTGTCGAGGAGACCTAAAAAGATCTTTCAGAAGACTCCTACACTTCCACGTGAACCAACACCTCCACATTCACCGATACATCAATCTCCACCCAAACAACCAACTCCACAACAATCATCACCACCCAGACTTCCCACACCACCAAGACAACCATCACCTATTCCCCAAACAACACCACCACCACAACAACCATATTTTACTTCACAAGATATCTTCGGCACACCTCCACTCACCCAAGTACAACCTGGTTCTTCAAGTAAAGGTCTTCCGACACCGCAAGATAATCTGCTAGACGTTGGTGACTTTGACTTTGCAAATAATTCGCAAGTGTTGAAATTGGAAAAGAAAATAGAGAATGTGATAGCAGAGAACAAAAGGTTGGCAGCTGAGAACAAGAAGGCAGCTAATAGAGAAAAAACTGCTTGTGAATCGTGTACAAGGGTTAGAAAAGAAGGTTGAAACAGATCAAACTGAAATTGATATTCTAAAAGTTCACGTGGCTGAGCTTGAAGAAGAGAAGAATCGTCGTGATTGTCAGAACGAATATTTCCAGCTTAAAAACAAAGAACTTGCAGCAGCTAAAGCAGTAAGTGACCATGAAGTATATATGCTGAATAGAGTGGTCAAAAGTTTGCTTGGAATGTCAGTTGATCAAAAGTTTGAAGAGTTGAAGCTAGAAGACCTTCGTGCTGAACGTCAAGCAGAATTAGAAAGGCAGATGAAAGATAAGGGTAAAGGGGTTGAAGGAAGTTCAGCTATGCCTGTAATGGCTCTTGTACCTTCGATGGTGATCGATAATCCTGAGCCTATATCTGCAGTTCCTGGATTATTCGAAGAAGAAACTCCAACGCATGAATTAATTGGTGGCGAAGATGAAGAGGATGATGAAGATGATGATGAGGACGAGTTTGTATATTCTGCGAGCAGTCATAGTTCTAAAGGTGATGATGATGATGACGCTGCAGGATGTTCAGGTGTTAGAGTTTCCGAAGCTTCCAATGAAAAAGTCGTTGAAGATTTGATGAACGACACTGTGAATGAAGAAAGTGGTGAAGCTGAGGGAAAGGGGGAGTCGAGTAAGACGCAGATTGTTGAGCATCATGAGCCATCTAGAGGTGTATAAGGAAATGCTTAAAGATGTAAACCCTGAAATTTCCTTTGATTTTGAAAAGGATTTAGAATCGTTTGATATTAATAAACAGCAAGATTAGAAGTATGATTATGTTGAAGATGCTGATCAATATGATCGAGTTGAAGTAGAAGAATGTTCTGATAGTGAAGATGTTCTTGAAGATACATCTAAATTTCCAACGTTGATGGAATTCTTCGCTGCTGAGAATAGAGAAGAGTTACGACAAAAGGTGACTGAAGCTGTGAATGACAATGTGTTTGAATGTTTGAGGAAAGATGCTGAAAAGGAAGGCCAGTCGAATGTAGAAAAAGAAGATCGTTCTAAATGGTTTAAAGATACTCATGAAAGAAAGTTCAAGAGGCCTTTGAAGTTTTTCCAACGTGATAGAACTATTTCTCTTGGCGACATCATAAGTTGGGGATTTCTGCCTCAAGTAAACGCTTATGCTATTAGTAGGGAATACGGCGTCCAATATTTCAAACGTCTATATGACATTATGTCATTACTGTGGTGGGATGTCGATGAATTATCTCAAGTAAGAAGCTTGGATTATCCTGTGAGGCAAAATGATAAGGCGATGTGGGGTTATATTATGTACGAGACTCTAAAAGGTCTTCGGAAATGGAAGCCTCATCGTCCTAGACGTGTTCAAAGAATGGATCCAGTGACTGGTGTTATTGAAACAATTCTGAATGTAAAGCCTCCAAGAACCATGACGACGATTCCTATGCCTGAAATGGAGCAGGATTTTTATAAAGGTTTTATTGATTGGGTCTACAGCTGTATCACAACTGAAGCGATCATAACTTACAGAGCTGGTGGTGAACTTAGAAATATTCACGTTTATGATCCGATGTGGTTGGTGAATTGCTCAGCAAAAGACATTGAATGTTTATTCATCAACAAGATTCGTTATTCGTCAGCAGACAAAGAGCAAGCTCTTCAGTTTCAACGTGTAGTTTCACTGTGCTTTCAGAAAGGTATCAACTCCGAAAGCAAGTGGAAATCTTCGTGGTGGTCTTTAGACGAGAAGATGAAGCAGAAATCAAAGCGTGAACGTGAATGTGAGAATCAAAGGATGGAAGAAAATAGAGGAAAGTTTATGAAGCAACAGCGTGAAGAAGAAAAGGCGAGGAAGAAAGAGAATGAAAAGATCAGAATTGCGCTGAGTAAAAAGCCGAAACCGAAGGAAGAGAAATACAAAGCTATCTGAAGACCTACATTCAAGACAAAGACTGCGGCTTCATCCAAGGGGGAGTTTGTTGATGCACAATGTCTAAAGCCTGCGTCTTTGTAATGCTAGATTCATGTATAGGGTCCAGATAGGTCATTTTGTATAAGTTCAGGGGGTTTAAATGTAATTTTATGACTTTCATGTTGTAGGTCCGCTTTTGTGGCACTTGTCCACAAAAGCGAACCAACTTAGTTGTTAGGTCCGCTTTTGTGGACATGCCACATTAGCGGACCATGTAGCCTATAAATACCCCTGTTCGGTTCTTCATTTGTAACCTTGTCTGTGAACTAACGTCGAAGTGCTGTCCGTACGGCAAGTGATATACAAGTGAAGAAAAGTGTTTAAAGTGTGATTCCTTCTGTTTCTACTCCATTCTTTTACATTTTGCTTTGTATCATGTCTGAAATGTGTTTCCACCACATTTCCGGCAAGCACTAGCTCTGATTGACTCATTCGAGAGGTCAAAACTGATCCTACAACCCGGTCTACGGATCGGGCTACTGAACGCATAAGAAACATGTAATTCGTTTACAAGTATTATATTAAAATAATTATCCCAAGTTATAAAAGTTTGTGCCACGTGCATTCAAATCAATTTTATTAAACCTTTTCAAAAGTGTCGGTTGAATGTATTTACCAGTGTAAACTGACGTATTTTCCCAAAAAGGTTAAGTGTAGGTACTATGTGAACTAGGTTGGCTTTCTCCTAGCGTCCACAATAAGTCTCGCAAGCTTGGATGTCAACTGTTGAACAATATTTCCTATTTATTTTTGATCACCATGTGGATTATTTTCAACTGTTTGTGATACATGATATTACAATAACATTCGGTTGAAATATATCTATCTTTTGCTTCCGCTGTGCATTTAAATATTGTGTTGTTTGACTGTAATGTTACCAACTACGTCACGATAGTCCCCCACCGGGCCCACCGGTGAAACGTGTGAATATCCGGGTGTGACACGATTGATATGGATGATAATGGGTACTGGATTGTTGGTGGAGATTTTAACAGTGTGAGAGACCGGGTTGAACGAAGAAATTCGAAGTTTAACGAAGCGACCACGAAAGAGTTTAATGATTTTTTGGAAGATGCTGGCATGTTTGAGTACAAGTTGAGAGGTCGCAAATTCACGTTTCTTGTAGGCAACAAACTTAGCCGTATTGATCGGTTTTTTGTGTGTTGGTCGTTTTTCAACAAATGGCCTAATGCGGAGTATAGAGTTTTAGATCGGGATGATTCTGATCATTGTCCGCTTTTGTTAAAGATAGAGTCGCGGAACTTTGGCCCAAAGCCATTTAGATTTTACAACTCTTGGCTTTGTCGAAAAGATTTTGATAAGGTGGTGGAAGAGGCTATCGCTAATTTTGATGGTCTGGGAGCTCCAGATGTGAAGTTGTTAGCCAAGTTTAGGAGGCTTCGGTCGGTTATTAAGTCTTGGCACAAAGACCAGGTAGATGCTGAACTTGAGGAGGAAATTAGTTTGAAAGCCGAGGTAGTGGAGTTAGAAGGTATTATGGAAAATCGTGATTTAAATGAAGAAGAAGGGTGGGTGCATGAAGAGGCTATGAAGCGTTTGAAAGAATTGGAAGGATATAAGTTAAGGGATTTGAAACAGAAAGCTCGTGTTAAGTGGACGAAAGAGGGTGATGAAAACTCTAGTTTCTTTCATGGTGTTATTAATGGTAGGAGAGTGTCCAACTCGATTCCTGGTTTGGTCATAAACGGGAATTGGGTTACGAAGCCTAAGGAGATCAAAAAGGAGGTGCATCGGTTCTTTAAAGATAAGTTTGTGGAAGAGATAAAAGATAGGCCTTTTCTTCATGTTTACGGTATGAAGTCTCTTGATTCGGAAGCGGCGGATGGGCTAGTGGCTCCTTTCTTAGAGAAAGAGATTAAGGATGCGGTCTTCGAATGCGGGAGTGATAAAGCCCCGGGCCCTGATGGCTTTAACTTTCGTTTTACTAAAAAATTTTGGTCGATTTTTTCAGCTAACTTTCTGGACATTTTTAACAACTTTGCAGAGACGGGGGTTATAAGTCGAGGTGTAGGATCCTCGTTTATAACTTTGGTTCCTAAAGTGAATGATCCGGTTGACTTGGCGGAGTATCGTCCAATTAATTTGATTGGAGTTGTCAGTAAAGTGATATCTAAAGTCATAGCTAACAGGCTGAAAAAGGTGATTGATAGTCTTATATCAGAAACGCAATCGGCTTTTGTTGCAGGGAGATATATTCTGGATGGTCCTCTGGTTATCAGCGAAGTTCTATCTTGGGCTAGGAAATGTGGGAAGGAGTTATTCATGTTCAAAATTGACTTTGAAAAAGCCTATGATAAGGTCACTTGAGGGTTTGTTAATTTGGTTATGCAACAAATGAATTTCCCGGAGAGATGGTGTAAATGGATTAAAGGAGTTTTGGAGTCGGCTAGGTCGTCGGTCCTAGTTAATGGTTCTCCGACGATTGAATTTTCTTGTGAGAAGGGTTTGAGACAAGGTGATCCTATCTCGCCGTTCCTGTTTATCATTGTTATGGAGGCACTCTCGGGTATTATTAGGAAGGCGTGTGATGTGGGTTCTTTTAGTGGGATTCGTCTTCCGAATGGAGGGCCTATTATTTCTCATTTACTATACGCAGATGATGCGATGGTTATGGGTGAGTGGTCAGAGAGCAACTTTGTAACTCTTAGAATATTGCTTCGGGTGTTTCATTTATGTTCGGGCCTTAGGATTAATATCCATAAATCTACTCTCTTTGGTGTGGGGAAGAATATTGATGAGATTAGTGGCAAGGCGGGGGCAATGGGATGTCGTTCGGGTACCACTCCTTTTTCGTATCTAGGGATTCTAGTTGGAGCTAATATGAGTAGGATAAGTAATTGGGAACCGGTGTTGAAAGTCTTTAAAACTCGTTTGTCCAAGTGGAAATCGAAAATCCTATCTATTGGTGGAAGGTTGACGCTTATAAAATCGGTGTTAGAGAGTTTGCCTTCGTACTATTTCTCTTTGTTCAAGGCGCCTGTTGCGGTTATTAATAGCCTCGAATCATTGATTAAGAAATTTCTATGGGGAGGAAATGTGGATGTTAATAAGGTTCATTGGGTTAGATGGGAAGTAGTGTCTTCACCCAAGAATCAAGGAGGGTTGGGTCTTAGTAAGCTTGGAGAGAATAACAGTGCTTTATTGTGAAAATGGCTTTGGCGTTATCGTAACGAAGGTAATTCTATGTGGAGAAGAGTAATTGATGCGATACACGGGTCTACGAGGAGGTGGGAGTCATATCCTCACAAATCCAGGTTCTCGGGGACGTGGACGAAACTTGTCAATAGTGCCGGTCGGATAAAGGTGGGTGATTCCTTTGGTGTTAATATGATAAGGGGTCAGGTGGGTGATGGGGCCAATATAAAGTTCTGGATCGATCCCTGGATTAATCGGGTTCCCTTGAAGATGATGTTCCCGACTTTGTTTCGCTTAGAGCAAGATAAATGGTGTGTGGTTGCGGATAGGATTGGTGAGCATAACATGGCTGGGGCGATGATGTGGAAGTGGAGGACGTACCCGACTACTGATCAAGAGGTTAGTGAATTGGTTGATTGTCATCGGCTGCTTGTGGACCAGAGATTGGCTAATAAAAGGGACACTTGGGCTTGGGACTCTAGTGGGCCGAATGTATTTGAAGTTAAGGAGGTGAAGAAATGGATACATAGTGACCGAATGGAAGATATTCATCTCGAGCTTTAATGGTGTAAGTGGGTTCCGTTAAAGTGTAATGTGTTTTTGTGGAGGGTTATGTTGGATAGGATTCCCACCAAAGACGCGTTACGAAGAAGAAATATTCTTAACGGGGAATGTCTATGTGAGTTATGTCATGAGGTTGATGAGAGCGTGGAGCATATTTTTACGGTGTGTAGAGTCGCGCATGGAGTTTGGAATGGGATTGCGAATTGGGTTCATCTTCCTTCTATATTCTTATTTTCTGTTAAAGATATTGTTGATGTGGTTTCGAACTCGGGATGGTCGAAGAGTAAAAAGGAAATTCTATACGGCATTCTTATGGTGGCTTGTTGGCGGATATGGAAGGCTAGGAACGAGAAGGTGTTTAATCAGATGTCTAGGAATGTTGTTGAGATTGTTTCCGATGTTAAAGCATTGAGCTATCTTTGGTATTATAACAGGGGTAGAAATAGTGGTGTGGATTGGAAGGGTTGGAAGTCTTTTTATTTTGATGTGATGTAATTGTTTTGTAGTGGGTGTCTCCGTCTTGAAGATGCCCCGTTCTTTTGGTGTTTAATGAAGTTTGCTTTTCAAAAAAAAAAAAATCTATAGAAACCTTTCTAAGGAAATCTTTTTTCAACAAAACAAATGCAACAATACACCACTTAATGTTTCTTACCATATCGGACTTCATGTACTTCATTGCTAAAAAGCATCTCTTAACAGTTGCAGTCGTTGCGATAAAAGGAGAGGCAACTTCGAAAATCGGTATACCAATAGAAAATTAATGGGTTTCTTTATTTCAACCATCAATTGCACAAGACTAGATATACTGTTAAAGTTTCATCATCATACTCGGTAAATCCCACCAATAGCAAAGCTAAGATAGGGTCTGAGGAGAGTAAGATGTAGACAGCCTTACCACTACCCCGTAGGAATAGAGAGACTGCTTCCAGTGAGACACCCGGCTCGATTGTAGTTTTGTATCAAGCCTTGGACCTAAGACACATAACACTCAAACAATTGGGACAGAGACTGATTGGTGCATGTATCCCGTGTCTTTCAGCTATCAACGTCACCACATGATGCATGATTAACCATCTGCCGCTTTTAACATTATTTTCACAAAATTAGTAAAATAACGTTAAAGTTAGTTCCATTTCACTTTTGCCTGCCGAGCGCCCACACATGTATACATTATATGTGCATACCGCAAGCGGGGCATATACACTGTTAAAGTTTACATACCTTAAATCTTCTTTCACATTATTAATATCAAGATCACATCCTTAATTACTTAATGATTTGTGTGAAGACGATTGATCTTTCCCACATAAAGTTTCATTCTTTCTACCCCTTATTCCAACCATTGAAGCCTCCGGTAACAAACACGTCTAAATGGTTTCCAAATTGTTCTTTATACAAATAACAACTCAATGTATGCACAATCTAGGGGAAACACTACACTATAACCAACTGATCTCAAACCCAAACTTGTTAATAGATCAACTTACTTGAAATTTCCCTTGAATCATTGGATTCCTTGCCAAACATGGTTATTAGAAAAATATGATATTTAGGTTGACATGGTCTTAAGTAATTTTGCCCCGCCTAATATCATCTTG
>NW_023395688.1:0-12430 GCF_002127325.2 Helianthus annuus | reverse complement strand
CAACAAAACCATATCCATACCTGGTTTGTGAGGGTTGTCACACATTAAACTCGGACAAGGGTGATGTTCATGATATTCGGACCAAGTCCATTCATTATATTCGGAGTATATTACATTGTAACAAACTCGGGCCCAATGTCACTAGATTAAACTCGGGCTTGCTAGTGTGTTTAAACTCAGGCAAGTATATAAAGTGATTAAACTCGGACAAGTATGAACAGTTTAAACTCAGACTATTAATGGTTCACATAACTCAGGGAAACAATTCAATCGTTCACTCTTTGCATCATATCAGTTACGTTTTCTTTTTGATCAACCAATTTCCAAACCCTAATTCATATGTGATGACGGCAGGAGCATAACAATCATCAAATGCTAATCAACAACAACAATTACCACAATGATAACCTATCCAGCATGTATCTAATCATGTCATAATCTCAATTGTTCAAGATCAAATCACAGAATATCACATGCAATCATACTAGGGTTTTTCCATGAACACATACTCAAGAAATCTATAAACAATAATCATTTGATAGAACCAAGAAATCAACAAACAATAATCAATTACCTTGTGATGATCCTAGAGAAATGTAGAATCAAAAGTGATGAATGCCTTGTGCCAATGATGGTGGTGATGATGATTGCTAGAGAGATGAATGTACGTGCTTTGGTTTTTGTGCCAAATGATTAGTGAAAGAGTTTAGGGTTATGTATTACTAGAATTCCACTAATTGACCTCTACATCCTCAAGTATTATATTTTACACTAGTGCACTATTCCAATTAATTACACAGTTTCACCACCAAGTTTACACATTTGACAAGTTTATCATAATTAACACATAGTCATGCACAATCACGCAATACACTTCATTATACCAAAACGTAAACAATTCCATAGTAATCAATTGTGCAATTTAAACAGCTAAACAATACTTGAACGTGCAATAAATGCGAAATAAGAATCTTGGAAATTCGAGTTGTCACATTATCCCCAACTTGAAAGAAATTTCGTCCCGAAATTTGGTACGCACTCACTGAGGAAGCTAGGTAAGTTACATCGTTCACTGGTTTTCCTGGGGTGTCACATCATCCCCCCGTTGATTTGGAATTTCGTCCCGAAATTCAGTAGTAGTAGCTTCAGCCTCAGTAGTGGTTGCATTGGTTTCGAATAACTGGGGGTACTTTTCTTTCATCTGGTCTTCGCGTTCCCAGGTATACTCTGGGCCACGCTGGGAGTTCCAACGAACTCGAACAAGAGGGATTCTCTTGTGTTTGAGGACCTTAACATGCCGGTCCGTGATTTCAACTGGTTCCTCAACGAACTGCAACCGCTCGTCGATAGTGAGTTCCTTAAAAGGAACGATGAGGGTTTCATCTGATAAGCACTTCTTTAAGTTCGACACATGAAAGACATTGTGAACTGCTCCGAGTTCAGCTGGTAAGTTCAACTTGTAGGCTACTTTGCCAATCTTTTCTAAGATTTCGAATGGTCCGACGTACCGCGGATTCAGTTTGCCCCGTTTGCCAAAACGAACCACACCCTTCCAGGGTGAGACTTTTAGTAAAACCCGGTCCCCGACCTGAAATTCCAATGGTCTCTTACGCTTATCCACGTAGGCTTTCTGACGGTCGCGTGCTGCCGCCATGCGTTGTCGTATCTGTGCAATCTTTTCTGTGGCGTCCACTACAATCTCTGGACCCGTAATTTGACTATCCCCCACCTCTGCCCAACAGAGAGGTGACCGGCATTTACGTCCGTACAATGCCTCGAATGGAGCGGCTTGAATGCTGGTATGGTAACTGTTATTGTACGAAAACTCCACCAATGGGAGGTGTTTTTCCCAGCCGTTGCCGAAATCGATAACGCATGCCCTAAGCATGTCTTCAAGTGTTTGAATCGTTCGCTCAGACTGCCCATCCGTCTGAGGATGATATGTTGTGCTCATGTCTAAACGTGAGCCGAAAGATTTATGCATTGCTTGCCATAGCTCTGACGTGAATCGTGCATCGCGATCCGAAATAATAGAGGTGGGCACTCCGTGCCTCGAAACAACTTCTTTAAAATAGACGTCTGCGAGAGTGGAGAACTTGTCCGTTTCCTTAATCGGCATGAAGTGTGCAGACTTGGTGAGTCGATCAACTATGACCCATATTGTATCATTCCCACGCTGAGATCTAGGTAAACCTGTAACAAAATCCATGGAAATTTCTTCCCATTTCCATTGCGGTATCTTAGGCTGCTGAAGTAGACCAGCTGGTTTCTGATATTCAACCTTGACTCTCGCACAGGTTAAGCATTTTCCAACGTACGTAGCGATGTGGGCCTTCATACTAGGCCACCAATAAGTAGTACTGATGTCGTGGTACATTTTATCCGACCCTGGATGTACCGAATAGCGAGACTTGTGAGCTTCATCCATTACAAGTTCGCGTAGACCGCCATAAAGTGGGACCCAAATACGCCCCGTTACATAGTAGGCGCCGTCTGCCTTCTGTTCCATTTGTTGTCGTGAGCCGCGTAGGGCTTCAGCCTTGACGTTTTCGGGCTTCAGTGCTTCTGTCTGAGCAGCTCGTATCTGTGCAGGAAGGCTAGACTGAATCGTAAGCTGTAGCGCTCGCACGCGCCGAGGTAAAGTGTCCTTTCGACTGAGGGCATCAGCCACAACATTGGCTTTGCCTGGATGGTACTTGATGGCGCATTCGTAGTCGTTAAGTAACTCGACCCATCGTCGTTGACGCATGTTCAAATCCTTCTGCTTAAGGATATGCTCGAGACTCCTGTGATCGGTGTAAATCGTGCACCTGGTACCGTACAGGTAGTGTCGCCATATCTTAAGCGCGAAAACAACAGCTCCCAGCTCTAGATCGTGCGTCGTGTAGTTTCGTTCGTGAACCTTGAGTTGCCGAGAAGCGTAGGCTATCACTTTATCCCGCTGCATCAATACGCAACCAAGCCCTTGTATCGATGCGTCACAATAGACTACAAAATCGTCCGTGCCCTCTGGCAATGAGAGAATAGGTGCACTGTAAAGCCTATCCTTTAGGTACTGGAAAGCGGTTTCCTGGGGATCTCCCCAACGGTAGGTGGCACCCTTCTGTGTCAGTAGTGTAAGTGGCTGCGCGATCTTCGAAAAGTCTTTAATAAATCGTCTGTAGTACCCCGCCAAACCCAATATTTGGCGTATTTCTGTCGGTGTGCGCGGTGCAGGCCAGTTCCTGATCAAATCTACCTTGGATGGATCAACATGGATCCCATCCCTGTTCACCACATGGCCTAAGAAGTGGACTTCATGAAGCCAGAAGTCGCATTTTGAAAACTTGGCGTACAATTGTTCCTTTCGAAGAAGTTCCAAGATAAGACGTAAGTGCTGCTCGTGTTCCTCCTGACTCTTGGAGTAGATCAGAATGGCGTCGATGAAGGCAATGACGAACTTGTCAAGGTAGGGTTTGCACACCCTGTTCATAAGATCCATGAAAAACTGCAGGCGAGCTCTAAAAGCTGTCTTGGAGACGTCCTCATCCCGGACTCTCAGCTGATGATAATCAGCCTGTAGATCAACCTTGGAGTAGTAACTCGACCCTTACAACTGGGCGAATAAGTCGTCAATGCGTGGAAGAGGATAACGGTTCTTCACTGTGATCTTGTTTAGTTCACGGTAATCAATTTCACATCCTGAAGGTGCCATCCTTCTTTTTCACAGATAATTGGTATCCAAGAGTTCTTGTAGTTGCGTCAATAGTTCTTCCGATTCTGATGGAGCTAAGCGATACGGTGCTCGAGCTATGGGTGCTGCTTCTGGAGCGAGCTCGATTTGAAATTCGACCTGACGATGAGGCGGTAGACCAGGTAAATCTTTAGGAAACACCTGAGGAAAGTCGCGTACAGCTGGATGGTCTTCCAACTTCTATTCTTTGCATGGGATTTCTGCTTGCTGTTGCTGCTGGCGATTCTGATTTGCAGGCCGTGGACTCCTGAATCCTTAGCTTCATGGCCCATCTTGAGACACCTCTGGAAACGTCCCTCGTTGCACTAACCACCGTGGTGTCTGTTGCATTAGTTACACATTGGGTGAATTTCCCCGATATCCACCCTGCCCCTGACCACCAGAAGTTGGCTGACTCGGCTCTGGTGATCACTATTCTTGCGCTGCTGCTGTGCTTGAGACTGAACGGTAGCTGAACCCTTGCTGGAATACCCATCCCATTTCCGCTTGTTGTCACTAGGAGTAGCGGGAGTAGCAGGAGTGGTAGCGGTAGTAATAGCGCTGATACAACTAGGCAGCCTGTTCTGTTCCACTGCCTGATCCGTGAGGCGATAAGCAAGACACTGAATGTCTTGAATGTTGTCGAGGTTAGCCGATGTAGCATAGCTCTGAATTTCTGAGGCTAGACCCTTGTGATACAATTCGATATGCTTGCTTGGAGGGTCCACCATGGTTGGACACAAGATGGCCAGTTCGTCCGACCGTTTCGTATATGCATCAACTTCTGACCCCGTCATTTTCAAATGGTAAAGCTCCACTTCCAACTTGTGGATGTCATCATGCGTGCAATATTCCCTTTCAATGCGTTCTTTGAATTCGTTCCAGGGGGTGGCGTTAGCAGCTGCCAACCCTAGTATCTGTACTTGCGCGTTCCACTAGGTTAGCGCGATTCCTTCCAAGGTACCAGTGGCGTACTTGACCCTACGAGCCTCAGGGAATTCGCACATCTCGAATACTGACTCCAGCTTCCCAAACCAGTGGAGTAGTCCCACTGCTCCTTCCGTGCCACTGAATGTGCCTGGACGACAGTCCATGATGTTCTTGAATGTGCAGACAGGTTGCTGTGCGTTCTGACTCGTTGCGCGAGAAAGATAGGTCAAGGTTAAGCGCGAGAGTTGGGTCACGAGAGTAGGATCTAACATCCTAGGATAGATCTGTAATAGCAGGTTATACCTCCTGCTTGTGCGGCTGCAAGCGCCGCAGCAACTTATTTGTTAATAAGAGCCGCCAACTGGGCTTGAGTCATGTCAACACGTCCAGACATGATCGAACGGCAAAGGTAGCATAAGTATGAATGGTTCGCGAGTAGGGCGATGACAGAGAAGTGTAGGCACATAGGTGTTCTTAAGCAGTAACAAGTAGTGAGCAAAGTGATGTAAGCATACTTCGAGCAAAGTTCTATGCAGTTCTAGTAAGCAGGTAATAAACATAAACCTTATTACCTAGTATGTCGAGTCTTGCACGTGGAGCGAAGCGTCGTTGTGGATCGTTTGAGAGCACTGTTCTGGTTATAGTCTGGTTTTAATAAAAACATTTTCCCATATTAAAACCAAGTTCTCTATAACCAATGGCTCTGATACCAATCTGTCACACCCCCAAAATCCACCTGCGGAGTATCACCGCTTGGGAGCGTGACTGACCAGGATCAAGCCACCAATCATATTGAACATGTAATTAATATTAAGTAAAATAAATGTAAACCATCCATCCAATACGATAGGTGTTCAAAACATAACCATAGTTTCAAAGTGTAGCGGAAGCATAGTAAATAATCCAACAATAGTTAATAGTTTTAAATGTCATAATAGTTCAACGTAGAAACCACGATCCTTGTCCACAACGACCCGCTTCTCCAGTGCAAGCTCCAAGTACCTAACGATCTGCAAGGCATGTAACAGAATGATCAACAAACTAGTTGAGCGAGTTCACAGTAAGTAAGTGCGTAACAGTAAGTAACGGGTGGCTCTACTGGGCCAATAGTAAGTTATACAGGTGGGGGCTTCCCATGTTATGTGACCACTAGACTATTCGTATCAACTTCTCGTATCATCCCTGTTCTTCTTCCGAGAACAGTAGCGCGTATGGGGTGTACGTAGGTTTTACGTACGTATCATTCACAACCGAGGATAGGAGACGCGGGGGTGTACGTGGGTTTCACGTACGTATCCTTTGTACCGAGGATAGAAGTAAGTAATGCGTACACGTAGGTTTTACGTGCGTGCCTGACATCCGAGGCAGTAATTGGCATATGACCACGTAGGTGTTATCCTAACCTACGGAACCGTCCTGACATCCGAGGACCATGATAGGTGATAGTCTAGGAAAAGCATTTGTACGTTCTAAGTCAATTGAAACCTTTAACCCATTCCCACGACCCGGGAATCCCATGCCTTAGTAGGAGTGTGAACTCACCTTGGTTTGCTCGGTATGTTATTGCTTCTAGGGTTTGCTAATCGTCTAATTCCGTTACACACGACCTAGGATGCGTTGTACATGATACGATGTAAGTGGTTGCATCAAATTAAGGTTTACAAGTCTATGATATCAAGCAATTGTGATCCGTGTGACATTTGTGCATAATTTGGTATGATAATGGTTGTTCGCACATACGGTATCATTCAGTATAGTATCATATAGTTTCTCATATAGGCTACTGAACTTGAATCACAAACACACAGTCTTTTCTAGTATAAGCAAAACTCAGGGCATGTAACGTCGCTATAATTCACATCATATATATCAAATCAACAATTCACACAGTTTATCAATAAACGTCATCTTGCATGCATATTAACCTAGACATCATGTATCAATACAGTTCGGATCCCTTATGTGATGTGAATATAAAAGTCAGGCATGATTATGTAGTCCAAAGTTCGGCCAAGGGTGAAATCATGTTACACAAACAAACTCAGACAAACTCACAACCATAAAACTCAGTCTACATAACCATTCAATAAATTCGGACCCCTGGGTGTGGCTTTAAAAAGTCGGACAAGGGGGAAACTCCCCTTTTAAACTCGGACATAGGTGGGGGGGGGGTATGAGGTTTAAAACTCGGACCTTGTGAGCCTTTGAAACTCGGATCACACACATATATGGCATTAAACTCAGACATCATTTTCATGTGTATTAAACTCGGACTAGAGGGACCTTCAAGAAACTCGGACCATAACATGCCAAACAAGTTCGGACATCAGCATATAGCCTAAACTCGGACCTTGGGAACTCATTAAAGTCGGACAAGGGTGAGCATAACAAACTCGGTCTCCATTTATCTATTAAACTCGGATCAATGATGTTCATTAAACTCGGACCATTTTGATCCATTAAACTCGGACAAGGGTGATGTTCATGATATTCGGACCAAGTCCATTCATTATATTCGGAGTATATTACATTGTAACAAACTCGGGCCCAATGTCACTAGATTAAACTCGGGCTTGCTAGTGTGTTTAAACTCAGGCAAGTATATAAAGTGATTAAACTCGGACAAGTATGAACAGTTTAAACTCAGACTATTAATGGTTCACATAACTCAGGGAAACAATTCAATCGTTCACTCTTTGCATCATATCAGTTACGTTTTCTTTTTGATCAACCAATTTCCAAACCCTAATTCATATGTGATGACGGCAGGAGCATAACAATCATCAAATGCTAATCAACAACAACAATTACCACAATGATAACCTATCCAGCATGTATCTAATCATGTCATAATCTCAATTGTTCAAGATCAAATCACAGAATATCACATGCAATCATACTAGGGTTTTTCCATGAACACATACTCAAGAAATCTATAAACAATAATCATTTGATAGAACCAAGAAATCAACAAACAATAATCAATTACCTTGTGATGATCCTAGAGAAATGTAGAATCAAAAGTGATGAATGCCTTGTGCCAATGATGGTGGTGATGATGATTGCTAGAGAGATGAATGTACGTGCTTTGGTTTTTGTGCCAAATGATTAGTGAAAGAGTTTAGGGTTATGTATTACTAGAATTCCACTAATTGACCTCTACATCCTCAAGTATTATATTTTACACTAGTGCACTATTCCAATTAATTACACAGTTTCACCACCAAGTTTACACATTTGACAAGTTTATCATAATTAACACATAGTCATGCACAATCACGCAATACACTTCATTATACCAAAACGTAAACAATTCCATAGTAATCAATTGTGCAATTTAAACAGCTAAACAATACTTGAACGTGCAATAAATGCGAAATAAGAATCTTGGAAATTCGAGTTGTCACATTATCCCCAACTTGAAAGAAATTTCGTCCCGAAATTTGGTACGCACTCACTGAGGAAGCTAGGTAAGTTACATCGTTCACTGGTTTTCCTGGGGTGTCACACGATCGAAGATCATTCCTTGTTCGGATCACCCTTATTCACTCGAGACCTCACTTGTTTCAATCCTCTAACCCGGTTAGTATATGTTTACCGATTTCATGCTTGGTGATGTTGATGATATAATCGGTTAGTTTATATTAGATGATGTTGTGATTGTTTTGATTGTATATGTTTACATTAGGGTTATGCATGCTAGTAAACAATGGAAAATTATGCACACGAAATTCGGTTATGCGTACATAGGTTGATGTTCATATAAATGGATAGATTATTGTTCATGTGAATATTGTTCATGTTGATTGGGTTAGGGTTCATACGAGTTCATGATGTGATGGCCTGTTTGATCGATATTAGGTTAACCGTATGTTTGGATATTGTGTTGATTGATCTGTTTTTCGAAATTGCCAAGATGTTTGCTGATAATTAGGAATTGATTGAGCTGCAAAAGCTGGAAACCTGTTACACGTTGTCTCGACCAGGGTTGCGAGTCGAGAACCCTCAGTCTCGACTCGAGACCACCTTATCAACACTAACAACACAAACCGAGACCACGGTTACGGGTCCGGTTGCGACTCGAGACCGTGTGATCTCGACCTGAGCATGACAACCCGAGACCTGCATTGCGAGTCCCGTTGCGACTCGAGACCTGACTCGTGACCACCTAGTCTCGAGTGATTTAGGCACAAGCCGAGACCTCCTTTTGTTGCGACTCGAGATCCCTAGTCTCGACTCGAGACCAGCTACACATGCACACTGTTTGGACTTGCACTGTCACGAGCCCAATTGATTGGGCCGGATACTTGAACTTGTTACGTGTCTGCTATTGGACTGCTAGGAATACTTGTGCATGCCGTGATTATAATTGCCATAATACGTGTAGAACCTATGTGCTATATTCGAATACGAACCTAACTTATATGGTAACCATGGTAGGACGTGGTTGACCACCAAATAGCTTGATTTAACTTTTCTGTGTATCTGCCGAGCAACCCAAGGTGAGTTCACACTCTTACCAAGGCATGGGATTCCCGGGGTGTTGGGAATGGGATTGAAAGGATAAGGTTGAATAGATTCATACGGATACCATTACTAGACTACCATACCATCGTCCTCGGTTGTGCAGGATACATACGTAAAACCTACGTATACCTAAGTTACTCACTGTCCTCAGGTTGCGAAGGACACTCACGTAAAACCTACGTGAACGGATACTCACTACTGCCTCGGTTGTGTCAGGCACTTACGTAAAACCTACGTAAACCCCCACGTACCCCTATCCTCGGTTGTGAAGGATACTTACGTAAATTCTACGTATTACTGTTCTCGGGATATGTAGAACACTTATGGTAACGCATAGTCTAGTGGATTAATAACATGGGAAGCCCCACCAATAGAAACCTATATCGGCCCAGTAGAGCCACCTGATACTCATGAACTTACTATTACGCATATTCTTTCTGTGAACTCGCTCAACTAGTTGTTGACTCTCTGTTGCATGCCTTGCAGGACCTTAGGTACTGATGGAGCTTGCACAAGGAGGAGCATGTCGTTGTGGGCAAATGGATCGTGATTACTTATTAAACACTTATGTCATTTCATACATTATTACTTATGTTGGGTTTTTACATTAATGCTTCCGCTATACTTAACTATGTTGGTTTTGATAAACACCTTTCGTATTGATGAATAACTATTACTACTTAACTACATGTTCAATATGATTGGTGGCTTGATCCTGGTCATGTCACGCTCCCAAGCGGTGGTACTCCGCGTGTGGATTTTTGGTGGTCTGACATTATTGCCTACGCTTCACGGCAACTCAAAGTTCATGAATGGAACTACACGACGCACGATTTAGAGCTGGGAGCTGTTGTTGTCGCGCTTAAGATATGGCGACACTACTTGTACGGTACCAAGTGCACTATTCACACCGATCACAGGAGTCTCGAGCATATCTTCAAGCAGAAGGAATTGAACATGCGTCAACGACGATGGGTCGAGCTACTTAATGATTATGAATGCGCCATCAAGTACCATCCAGGCAAAGCCAATGTTGTGGCTGACGCTCTCAGTCGAAAAGACACTTTACCTAGGCGTGTACGAGCTTTGCAGCTCACTATTCAGTCTGATCTTCCTGCACAGATACGAAATGCTCAGGTTGAAGCATTGAAACCAGAAAACGTCAGGGCTGAAGCCTGACGCGGATCAAGGCAACGATTAGAACAGAAGGAAGACGGCGCCTACTATGTAACAGGACGTATTTGGGTCCCGCTTTATGGCGGTCTACGCAAACTTGTGATGGATGAAGCGCACAAGTCTCGCTACTAGGTACATCCAGGTTCGGATAAAATGTATCACGACATCAGAACTACATATTGGTGGCATAGCATGAAGGCCCACATTGCAACTTACGTCGGCAAGTGCTTGACCTGTGCGAGAGTCAAGACAGAGTACCAGAAGCCACCACCTTTGTAATACAAGCTGATGTCTTGTTCTCCATCATAATTCTTCATCCTGGCTATCTTCCTCTGCTCCATCTCTTGAGCTTCCTGGTGCTTGATGAAATCTCCCAGTGTCATATTCTTGTAATCTTTTCGATTGGATCTCAGCATCATCAGAAACGTTCCCCATGTTTCATGTGGAAGCGGATCTGCAAGTTTTTCAATTAATTCATCAGTATCTTTCTTAACTCCAAGTTTTGACATGTTTCTCACCAAGTTACAATATCTATCAATTATCTGCTTGGTACTTTCATTTTTCAATCCCCGAAATAAATCAAATTCTTTCTTCATGAGAGACATCTTATTCTTGAGCATATCATCACTTCCCGTAAACTTTGCTTCCAATTCTGTCCAAATTGAATACGCAGTTCCATCATGTTGAAGCAGTATCAAGATATCTTCTTTTATCGCTTGCTGAAGCAGACTCACCATCAATTTCTCATCTCTATATTTCTTTTTGTCTTCAGTACTCATCTCTCTAAGTGTTAACGGAGCACCATTTGCAACGTTGTTTTTTGTGGGCCTAACATATTGTTCCTCAGTGTGTTCCCACGCATCAAGATGATAAGCCTCGACCCAATTTCCAAAACGTTCAAACCACACGTTATAATCATCAATATCCATGAGTTTAGGCGGTTTCTGAGACGTTCCGGTTTCATTGTCAATCAAAGCATTCTGAGTAATTGAGATCGGGCTAGCAAAAGCGTTATAGAATTCAGTGTCCATTGTTCAATTTGTTCAAAGTTCACAAAAATCCAAGCTTAGGCAAAATTGATTACAAAAGCGGATCACATAAACTGATGAGCGGACCAATTAGTCAAAGCGGACCAGTCGAGCGAATCATCAAGCGGATCAGATAAGCGAACCGTTCGAGCCAACCAACAAGCAATGAGATAAGCGAACCGTTCGAGCGAACTTATCCGTGATTTGGAGCAAACCTATCCTAAATATGACCTTTGGAGCGGATCTGATTTGGAGCGGACCTATCTGATTTGGAGCGGACCTATCCGATTTGGAGCGAATCAGTCCTGTAATTTCAAGCGAACCTCAATGCTGATGTCACTGTTTGAGCAAGCACGTACAACGAATCCCTTAAAATCCTACGTTCTAAGTCAATTTTAGTTCTGAAAATTTCAAGGGTTTACTAGTTCATGATTCCGAGTGCAGTGTGTGATTTTGAGTCAGTTTTACCGTGAAAATTTTTGAAAATATGAAGAAAGTGTAGAAAAAATAGATGAAATCGAGCTAAAATCGCAAGAACTCCTCCTCCTGAGCTCTGATACCACTTGTAGGATCGCGTTCGGCCCTGTTTGAGTCGATCAGAGAAATTCCTATCCAAATCAAGATGCGGAAACTAATGATTTGGTGCTATTTCAGTTGGTTTCACTTTAATCTTGCTGTTTTATTAATCAATAACTCGAATACATGTTCTGACAGCACTTCGACAGCACTTCGTGGCTTGTCGGAAGAAAAACACCTTCAACTATGTGTTCTTAGGTTCGCTCGAGAGACCCCTATATATAGACTAACAGGGTTCACTTATACGTACATGCACGTATAAGCGGACCTATAACATGACACAAGAGCGAATCTCATCACTTGACTGAAAAGCGAACCTGACCTAGACTGTGACACAAAAGCGAACCTAGATGTGTATACATAAGCGAACCTATTACAAACTAGTATTTCTAGGATTTCGTGTCAAGTCTAATATGTCCAACTTTAAGACTCGATGTAAGACGTAGTCGACAGACGTAAGTGCACCAACAAATGCGAACTC
>NW_023395687.1:0-12606 GCF_002127325.2 Helianthus annuus | reverse complement strand
TGACCCTTAGTTGATGATAGCCCGACCTTAAGTCGATCTTGAGAAGTAGCTTGCTCCTTGCAGCTGGTCGAACAGATCATCGATCCTTGGTAAAGGATATCTGTTCTTTATGGTAACTTTATTCAGCTCTCTATAGTCGATGCACAACCGCATCGATCCGTCCTTCTTCTTTACAAATAGGACAGGAGCTCCCCAGGGAGATGAACTAGGTCGATAAAACCTTTTGCCAGCAGTCATCCAACTGGGTCCTCAGTTCTTTCATTTCCGTCGGAGCTAATCTGTAAGGTGCTTGTGCTATCGGAGCTGCTCCAGGTATGATGTCAATTCTGAACTCCACTTGTCTATCTGGTGGCAAACCAGGTAGTTCTTCAGGAAAAACCTCGGGGTATTCAGAAATGACAGGAAGATCCTCGATCTTCGGCTTTGGTTCTTCAATTATCACCTGAGCCATGTAAATACACAGCCTCTGTTCAAACATCTTGAAGCTTTCAGCATAGATACGTCTTCGGGCAATCCGTAATGCGTATCCCCTCGAATGGTAAGAGATTCACCACTCGGAGTCTTTAAAACTATTTGCCGCTTGCCGCAAATGATTTGGGCCTGGTTATGGGATAACCAGTCCATGCCTAGCACGATGTCAAAACCCGCAAGTTTGAAAGGAAGTAGAGATAAAGGAAAAGAATGGTTCCTAATGGATATTTCACATCCTTCTAGAACGGTAGAGACGGTTTCTATCGTTCCGTCTGCTAACTCTACTTCGTATTTTACGTCGAGGGTTTTGATAGGCATATTTAGTAGTTGGCAAAATTTCTGGTCTACAAAGGACTTATCAGCGCCAGAATCGAACAGTACTCTTGCAAATATATTATTTACGAGAAAAGTACCTGTAAGCACAGTGTCGTCCTTGACCGCTTCCTTTGCATCCAAACGAAAAATTCTCGCATTTGATTTCTTCGTTTCTTCCGCCTTCTTGGCATACTTCGGGCAATTACTCTTTATGTGCCCCTTTTCATTGCAATTAAAGCAGGTTGCGTCCTTTATCTTTTTGCACTCCACTGTCTTATGCTCCTTGGACTTGCATAGTCCACAGGGTGGAGTCCTTTGTTGCGACTGCGAACCAGACGCAAACCTACACTTCCCGGAGTGAGGTTTCTTGCAGACCTTGCAGTGAGGTCTTCCATCAGATTGCCCCTCTTTCTTTGCCTCCGACCCTCTTTTGCCCTCACCGTTTCCACGGTGCTTTTTCCCAGACTTTCGTGAGGTATCATCCTCACGTTTTCGCTTTTCAGCCTCCTTGCTCCTTTGTGTCCTCAGACGGACAGCATCTAGTGTAAGAGACAAGGAGAGGTCAGTAACTGACCTGAAGGTCGTCGGCCTAGAAGCCTTTACGCTGGCCTTGATCGCCGGCTCTAAGCCCCCAATGAATCGGGCAATTCTTCTTGGTTCTGGTGTCACAAGATATGGCACCAGTCGTGACATAGTGTTAAAACTTGTCAGGTATGCTTGACAATCCAGGTTTGTCATCACCAGTGAGACAAAATCTGCCTCAATCTTCTCGACCTCGTGCTGAGGGCAGTAGTTTTCTTTTATGAGGGTAATAAACTCCCCCCATGACATTTTGTACAAGGCAGACTTACCTGAAGCCTGCACCAGAGCTCTCCACCACGCCAGGGCCTCGCCCTTGAATGACTGGGACACAAATTTAACCACGTCCCTCTCAGCGCACCCGCTGATGTCCACAATCGTGTCCATCTCGTCCAGCCAGGTGATACAGTCAACCGCACCTTTCTCCCCTGTAAATTCACGGGGCTTACATGATACAAAGTATTTGTAGGTGCAACCCTTAGCACTGGACGCATCAGTATATTCTCTATCGCGGTGAACGCTGTGCTCAGTAGACGAATGCTTGTCGTCATCTTTCTTGGGTTCAGAGGGTGGTTTGGAGTGTGTCTTTGGTTTAGAGGGTGGCTTTGACACAGACCTGCCTTGAGACTCAGTATGTTGACGATCAATAGCTGCCTGGACAGCATTGTTGATCAGAGCCTTTAGCTGTGCGCCCGTCAAATGTACTGACGCATTGTCATAGTCATCTTCATTCGTGTGGCTGTTCTCTCCATCGGGATCCGCCATTTGTAACTTGAATCTGTTACAGAAGATAACAAAATTTTAATTTAGGAGATGATTATGTGATTGTCTTTTATGACAATTTGTCAACCATGGTACAGAGACCATATTCGGTTAACTTATTATCTCATTAAATATTAGGATTTGAATATATCCTATTTTAACTATATAAATAGTATTGGCGGCATAAAGCCTAATCACGATGATGTTTTATAATATTAGCCGAGATTCTAGAGAATCAAAGGCATAGAGAGTTGAACCGTAGTTCTTTTATCTCTTTCTGACAGAGAGTCATAAACTACTACTGCCTTTCGTCTTATAAGACAATTATTATGGCCCATAGGCACTACACCTCTAATGGATGTTTTGATAATATTGGCCCGTAGGCACTACATCACTAATGGATGTTTTAATAATTCTGGCCCGTAGGCACTGCATCACTAATGGATGTTTTAATAATACTGGCCCGTAGGCACTGCATCACTAATGGATGTTTTTATAATATTGGCCCGTAGGCACTGCATCACTAATGGATGTCTTTATAATACTGGCCCGTAGGCATTGCATCACTAAATGGATGTCTTTATAATACTGGCCCGTAGGCATTGCATCACTAAATGGATGTCTTTATAGTACTGGCCCGTAGGCATTGCATCGCTAAATGGATGTCTTTATAATATTGATCACCTTCATTGGTGATTTAACCCACGATCTATATATCATTTAGTTGGGTTTTGAAATCCTCAAAGGATTATTGTATAAGAATGACGTGCGTGATTATAACGAATCACATCTGCCATGAATGTTAACATGCGTACAGAGGTTAACAGGGAATCAGAATCTTTTCAGCTAGGTCGTACCATCTTGACTGATCTTTAAAAGACCCCAAGCTAGGTTTCACCCCCTTAAGATTCTTTATTAGGCAGATCAATATAAAAGGAATGGTTTTGATTTATTTTTATATATATTAAAACAAAACTCATAACATACATTCCGAAATTTCAAATACAATTACATATTGCCCTAAACGGGTCTTTCAAATAATACATACCTCCAGAGAGGTTTAAAATAAGTGACAAGTCCACGCAGGGACTAGTACAAGATAGGTGTCCATGCAAGGACTAAAGGTAAGTCCGCGTAGGGACTGAAATACGATAAGTTGTCCACATAGGGACTTATTTCAAAATAGAAATTACATTCGTACTACTATTAAGGGCTAGTGGTCACGTTTCTTCTTTTTGCCCTTTAGTAGATTCGCCAAGCCCTTGAGAAATCCTCGGTGGCTTTTCTTTTCTTCCTCGAATTCTCTCTCCACACGATCTAGTCGATGGAGTATTTCTTCCTGTTCAGGAGGAGAAAAACGTGGTTGTGGCGCTTGATGCGGAACTGGAGGTCTGGGAGGTATTGGATACCCATGAGCTGAGTAATCCGGTGGTCCCATGTTTCCATGTGCTCCGTCAGGGTAGCGCGCATTATATCTAGCCGACACCACATATGGGTCGCGCTCATAGCCGTAGTTGTATTGTGCTTGTGACGGTTCAAACGGGTTGTAAGCCGTTGGACCTGTGTAAGCTGGTATGGGTTGGTCATACCCAAATGGTGGCGAATTTCGTGCAGTAGGTGCGGAGTTCGCTTCTTGTATAGGACTTGAAGGTCCTTCTTCAGGTAGTGGCGGATAGTGGCTACTACTAGAATGTCGAGGAGTGCTGAAGTGGTTACCCCCTCCTCCTCGTGTAGACATACGAGCATTGGTCCTCCTACGCCTCGGCGGATCAGGTATAACTGGTTGTGCCGGTGGCGGAGGTGGTGGCGTAACTGCCTCAAAGCGTGAATCCTCAGAGGGATCCTGTGGATGTCTCGGTTGTTGTGTCTGATGAGATGGTGTGTTGTACCACTCATGTCGGTCAAACAAGGCCATAAAGCTGTCTGGGCCTTGATATTGTGGACCATGATATGAAGATCCATCAGATACTTCTATCGGATGCGTGGGCGTACCACGAGCTGGTTCAGTTGGATCCTCATCTTCCTCCATGGGATCTTCAGAAAAATGGTCTTGTGGACCTAGCGAAACAAATCCTGAAGGTTCCTGTATGTAGTCAGCCGGATTGAACTGAGCTACGTAGTATGGACTAGGGTCGTCGTAGTTTCGGTGCGAAACCGAACGTTGTAGAGGTATGAAGGAAGGTTGTGGGTTGTTGGGATTATTTTCTGAATCTGGCCCAAAGGAGTGCCGGTAGGATGGCGTTGAGCTGTGCGAAGTGGAATGCCTCGCTGGTTCGTAAAGATCTCTTCGTCGTTGTGGCTCTTCGCTCCTTGTCATCGAAGGATGTCTTGTACCAGATGGTCCAGCTTCTTGATCGTGATGTGTCACGATTTCTCCTCGGCCTCTTCGTCCCCTTCCTCTTCCTCGGAATATAACAGGTGGCATTTTCCTGCTCCAAAACTTATTTAAAAATCAAATCGAAAATAAAGACAAAAAGGAGTATTAATCCGAATTTGTCCTAAGTTCTTGTCTAGACTCAAGTATGTGCAATTGTGTCACTGAGATTAAACACAATGCCTATTGTGTTTAATTCACTCAATGTTGGCTCTGATACCAACCTGTCACACCCCGATTTCCACGTGTCTCACCGGTGGGCCCGGTGGGGGATTACCGTGACGATGTTGGCAACAATATAGTCAAACCACACAATTATATAATGCACAGCGGAAGCATAATTTAAATATGTAATTTCAACCTCTGATTGTAATATCAAAATGTATTACAGAAGTTGAATATCCACAGTGGATCGTAAATACAGATAAAGTATTGTTCCATTAGATACTGCAATCAAGCTTGCGAGGCTTATCCCGATGCTAGGGAGCTAATACCAGCCAATTACGTTTAGGTACCTGCACTTAATCTTTTTTGGGGAAAATACGTCAGTTTACACTGGTAAATACATTCAACTGACACATTTGAAAATGTTTATTAAAATTGATTTGAATGCACAAGGCACAAACTCTTTTATAACTTGGGAAAATTCATAATGATCTTGTGAACGTTTTACATGTTCTTTTATGCGTTCAGTAGCCCGGGTCGTGCCGGGTTAAAGATTTATAGACACACCACGTTTGCGTAAAACCGTAGTACAGAAACCAACGGCTACGTCTTTTAGTTTTAATGTCGACACTTTATACCGGGTGTACGCCTACACCGGGATGTCGATGGTCGTGGCCATTTCGTAAAATGATGCCGAGGATATCCGGGACAACGGTCATTAAACCCCCCAAAGGCTTATAAGCAACAAAACTGTTTAAATGAGCCAATCATATTATTTAGTTATCCACCTAAGCGATGGATGAATATAATGCTCAATCAAGCGGTATTAATATACCGTAACCCAAGCCCATATAGGGGAAATAAGTCAAAAGTATTTACCTTTGCAAGTATAAATCCTTAATTAAGATCAAGTCACCGATAGCTTTTACTGGGGCTCCTAATCTGGAACGAAGGTTTTAATTAACCTCTTAGAATCCTAACGGTCCTTGTATTAGCCGTAGCTTAAACCGGTTGATTCCGATATATAGATATGGTTAATTCGCACGAAAAGGCGAAAACCGAGAATGGAGTATGATTTGGACCCGACAAGTTCAGAGACTTGTTTTGTATGGGTTTATAGTTCATACTCTGGATTTTGGGGTTCAAATAGTATACTTTGACCCATATCGGCTATTGCACGAAAACTAGTTCCGTGGGCCGTACCGTGTGCGCAAATAGGCGAAACGGTTAACCATAAGAGTCGTACGCTTATTTCCTAAGTCAATATGCCTTAAAAGTATTTTGGTATCAGTAGGATACCTTCCGTAATGCCCGTAACGAGTTTAAGTTTATATTATGCCCCATAGGGGCTTTTCGGTCATTTTAAAGACTTTAAAAGGGATTTTCGAGTTCTACAGGAAATCTGAGTTTCCCGAACAGCTTATAAAGCTTAAAATACTTTATTTATTATTTAAAACCAGTAGCAACTGGAATCGGGTCAAAAGACCTTGTAGAACTCCCGTTTTGGCCAAAAAGGGCATATTCGGTATTTACCGAACCGTAGCCATAACCGCAGGTTATGAGCAAGGTAAAAATTATTAAAAATCTTTAAAATTCCCTAAATATTATTTTACCACGGTGGGTAAAAGTTTTGGTGACGAAAACTTGGGTTAGATGGGCGTTATGCTAATTGCGCCGTTAATTACAAAACTTTCTTAAAAGTGCACCTTTTAGCATAACTCTCATTCTAGACCTCGGATTGACGTGAAACTTCAGGGACATGCTTATAATTTAATAAGCAAGGTTTTGGTCCGTTCACGTGTCCGAAATACTCGTTTTAATTTTAAAAGGCCGTTACGGTCAACTTTTAGGCGAATGACGGAAATGCGCTAAAGACTCGGATAACTCATGAACCGACCACAGAGGCTTATACCAACATGTGACCTGGTCCTAAGAGAGTCCTAAGGTATATTTATACCTCACTAAAACGGGTCAGAACTGAAGTCAAAGCAAAAGTCACACTTTTGCGACTTTCGGCTCCGAACCGGTTCTATATAGTAATTGATCGATTCAAACGAGCGCAAACATGTTTATATACTTATTATCATGTTTTATGATTATCAAAACAGGTTCCATAACATATACATTACAGATTATGCTTAAATCGCTAAAATAGCTTTCTGTTGACTTTTTAACCGCACGTTTGACTCGATAATTGACATAGTTAGAGTGGTGATCAGGGGGAACCCTTTTAGAGGTTTAATACCCACATAAACACCAACTCGTAACCATTTTTGATTCGTCATAAGACTGAATCATTTGCAAGATATTGCAATGACAACCGTTAGTTACGACGGTTGCGTTTATAGGCTATAACTAAGGAAATGTGACACCACAATGGTTATGAACGACTTACAGAAGTTAACTCTTGATGAGAGAACAGAAGGGAAAGCTAGAGAGCTCTTGAATGATCAGTTATAAGTGTTTTTGAGTTGTGTGATTGGTAATGCACAAGAAGTGGCTATTTATAGCCAAAGAAGGCCACTTATGATCATTACAAGCTCTACTATCAGTCCAGAGCTGATGGGTAGTTGTCCCCTAAATGTATGGGTCATTTGTAGGGTGCCCATGCCACATAATTACATGCATAATCGTTCACAAGTTCCAAAAGCCAAGTAGTTACCATTTTTCTGCATCTGGGCACTTTACGCGGCCCGCATGGGAGTCCCCATGTGTTTTAATGCGGGTCGCCTAAGGATCAAACATCAGACGCGAAATAGAGGGGGCTCGCGGCCCGCCTCAACTTATGTTGAAACTTCACGCGGGTCGCCTAAGGTTATATTTTCTGAATTTTTCAAATCTTTTATAATGATTACAGAATCGGGCCATTAATAACGAAATCTTTCGTAATGATTCGCCTGACCTTTCGGATTTGAAGGGGTAACTTTGCGGTTTGGCCCTCGGTTATTTACCGATAGGGGCCTCGTGTTAATTACCCGCATTATTAAGTCCCCGGTTTATTTATTAATTATATTGGAAAGCCTTAACTTCCACTGTTTACGCTTTTAACCCTTCTTTTACGAATTCGATCGTAACTTTCTCGTTTCATATCGAAACCTCGCGAAATTCATATATATTATTTTAGTGAGGGTATAATACCGTTACAAAGTCTTGGGAACGTTAAAGGGTCACTCAGAGGTATTATTAAACATGTTGACACAGTTAACCCCTGTAGTTTGTAATCTCTCACTTTCTTCCGCGTTTTATTTTTGTACGATCTGTAATTTATTCGATTGAAGGTTTAAGCGTTATTTAGGGATACTATACAGTATATTCACCCTTGTTGACATTTATAACCCTCGAATTTATATACTTTCAAGGTTTGTCAAAATTAGTCCTTTATTTATTTTAGATGCCACGTGTAAACAAATGACACGTGTTAACACATCATTGGACACAAAATTTCGAGGTGTTACAACCAACACCGCGTATGTGCCCATTCCTATGACCAAGGCACTTTTGAGTACCCCGAGTTCATCAACTGGTGATGTATTATCCACATCTCTCGACGCTCTAGGTAACTCGTCTTAAATTTTACCCTACATTAAAAGATACATTATATTTTTTAACTAAAATTGATAAAACTAACCTTTTCCATCATTAATATTAAAGAATAACAACTCATTTATTTCAATAGGATGAGCCAAAACAAAAAGAACAACTCTAAAACACTAAATTTTGGGATTTAAGGTTCTTATTTTTAAAATTTTATGTTTCTTACATTTATATGTGTATTATTATACATAAAAAAACATATATTTTTCTCTACACATAGCCTACATACATGTTTGGTAATTTAACCTACATATGTGTAGGTTATACAAAAAGTGAAAATTTTACATATTTTGTTTTGAATTCTAGTGTAAGAAATAATAAATCTAATATTTGTAACATTTTCATTTACTTTGTAGGTTTTTAGGATTGAAAAAATAAGTGATTCATTGTGTTCTGCGTGTTCTCGCAATATTTAATGTTCTACATAGAACTTTCCCCTATTTCAATAAATACAACTATACTAACAATATGCTTTAATATCACAACAGCTTCAATATTCCAACCTTAGTATCACAACAACTTCAATTTGCCAGCCTTAGTTACATATATTATTACATATTTCTTGTAAAGCTCGAATCGAATCAAGTTCTTGCTTTCGGGTGAAGGGTTTGGATAACAAAAGCAAATTAAACAAGATTACAATTAGATTCACAAATCATAACTCAAAAGTCAAAAGGTCCATGTTTGACTTTGATGGGTCAACTGATTTATTTTTGAATAGTTGATGTGTTTAAAATGGTCAATTAAAAACTAATTAATTTTAACCTAAACAAGACACGCTAAGTTTTAAATTTATAAAAAAAAAATTCTATAAAACCTAGACCACACAATCGGCAAGTGAACCGATCAGTGCAGTATAGCAAAAGTAAGTCCGAGTATCGAACCCACGAGACTCTACTAACTACCAATATTAGACTCGACTAACTTATCTAAGACGGACTCGACTTAATTGTTTTTATGTTTTGAGGGGGGTTTTCTAATAACCTAATGCAATTTATTAAAATTAACTAAATTAACTAAAGCGGACAGAGACACGAACCAAGACTGGGGACGAATTCAGATGATGGAAATGACTACCTAGACTGGAATCCTAGATTGTGCTAGTTATGTTTTATTAGGATGTTTGTTACTATGGAACCGGGATCTTATTATGCTAAACCTATCGAGACACCGAGCAGGACCCTTGACCTTTCTCAGGAAGACACCTATGGAACTCTAAAGGCTATTATGGACACCAGTTGGTCTAGACTCCCTCACGGGCTATCTAAGTGATTTATGAAAGTACCCTAATTCGATCTACTCCCTCAAGGGTTATAAATCTAGGGTAAACTTAGGTTCTTGACTCGACTTGATAGACAACAGTCGATAGGGAAACTAGTTCATATTCCTCACGAAGACCCTACCTAGCAATTTATCAACATAGACCTAACAATAACCTCACACCTCACGACTATTGAGATTAGTAGAACACCTAGACCTACTCAATTATCAACTATTGCTTCTAAGGTATATTGACCAATTGACCCAAAAGATCACAGTAAACTTATAATCTAGCATGAACCTATTATGTGAAAGACATCCACTAAGAATCATACGAAGCAATAAAAGACAATTAAACAATTCTAAGCATGCATATACATCGAACTGATAATCAAGTTGACTACTTTCATAAAGAATCTATAAATAATCAAACATCCATAAAAATAACTTTAACAAATCCATTCATCCAATCTAGGCAGTTTATAAAGTTTAGCTACACATCATTAAGAAATCAAGAACAAGTGTCATCACCAAGTAGCAAAACATAATCAAAGTAATAAACAAGAGAACAAGTAAACCTGGATGTTGAACACGTGAGCCAACACGATCCCAAGTCTGCAAAAATTCAACTGATGCTTTGTCCAAACTGATTTCAAGAACACCCTTTCGACCATTAGTCATTCCACCCACTTGCAACTTGCGCGTAGAAGCAACACTGGACTGGGGGACTTGAAGGGGTATGGTCCCAAATTTCGCACCAGGCTTGGGCGCGAGTGACCATCACTCGGTTCATTACCCCTATCGACAAAGGACTCACATGCGGTTTGCTTTCCCACTCGAGGAAAGATGAGCAGACTCACCTTGTGTATGAAAATGAATGTTTTCGTCAACATACAAGGCTTGCGGTAATCACTGCGGTTACCGCACATAGCGATGCGGTCCAAACCACATCCTATTGTCAAGACAAGTGGAACAGACACTTTGACTTCAGTGACTAAACCAGCAAGTGGTCTGCCCGGGCACTGACAGCAGTAGTCAGCTGACCGCCCAATGCGCAACTACCCAACACACATGCATAAAAGCTGGTAAACAGACTGACAACTAGGGGTGAGCAAATTAACCACCATAACCGATAACCGAACCACTAATAACCGATAACCAATATAACCAATGGTTATGGTTATGGAACTTTGTATAACCGCTCAATCGGTTATGGTTATGAAGCTTTGGCTAACCGATATAACCGAAACCGAACGGAACTTGTGATATTAACTTTATATAATGGATTTGTGTTTAACAAAATCATATAGAGGGTTTTTACTAAGATAAAAGTATGTTAGTAACAAAATGATCTTAATGTAGATGCCCATTTATTTTGATAAAGAACTAAGGTGTTATGGCCATAATTGTTTTTGTTTGGGAATTACCTTATTAAAAAGAACCCTAAATTGGGAGTTTCACCAAAAAGTTTAGTCTCTGTTATCTTATAAAATAGGCTCAAGCTAAGTGCAAATCGTGCACAACCCTATTTATTTCAAACCTTGCTTGGTTACTTAACCGAAATTAACCAAAACCGACCCATAACCGACTTCATAACCGATTAACCATAACCGAAGTTTGGTTATGGATATGATTACCAAAACTCCATAACCGAACTAGCGGTTATGGTTATAGTTAATAGTAAAAACCGAACCAAACCGACCCATGCACACCCCTACTGACAACACCAGCAGGACGTGGCAACACCTCTGGATGTGCCTAACGCTTCCGTGACCTGCGCTCCTGAGACACCTACAAAAGGCTACGCATCGTCAGTTAGGTCCTAGGCCCACCTAGCGGCCCTTTGGGCCCTTCTCCTTTACTCTTCGGCTATAAATACCCATCCCAAACCAGGTTTGAGGTAATGCTAATCTGCTCTCTGAAAAATACTACTCAAATATTTATCTTGCTCCCAAGAAAATACTTATCCTCACGCCGGAGAGTGGTAACAAAGAGCCACTCCACCCCATCCTCCTTGTTACAAGTTACGGTGTGTTTTCATTGTGCAGGAGACGGATTAGAGGACTGTCACACCCTGGCTTTGCGGAAGCGTGGTTAATTTGGTGTGACTTCTTAATACCATAGCTTAACCATAACAAAGCTATATGAATAAAAACCATGCAAGATCATCCATTCAATTAAGTTTTAAAATCCAAAAATAACAACATTGTTTTAATGGAACATACCCTAACAACATAAACATTGTCCAACAAACACAAACATCATCATAACACAAACATGGTTTAAGGACTGTGACTTGTCCAGGAAAGAGTCACCTTCCCTAAACCCGGACGACCTCGTACTAGTACAGCGGGAAAACGTGCCATACCGTGCCAGATCCTTTAATCCCCTGAAATACATGTAAGTTGAAAAATCAACAATAATGTTGAGCGAGTTCATGTGTAAGTGAGCAAGTAAACCTTTGTTTGTATAAAAATCCTGGTATGTAGCAAATAAGGAAAAAGAGATCACCAATGGTTTGCAAAGCCATTGATATGTGTGAAATGCAAGTAGGAAGGCTCAAACCTAGCAGATTTATGCGCCGGGTACAAAGTCATCCCGAGGTCCGTTATGCTGGGCCTGGGACTGGGCTCGCTACACCCAAATAGATCTATCGCTCCTGCCCCTCGGTCCTACCCTGAGGATTAATGACCTCAAGTTTCCGCCTACCCATTCACATGATCTAAACAGTAACCCTCCTTACGCTAACCATGCCATGTATAAAGTATTCATAATCATAGAAACATGTATTTCACCCCCGCAGTTTAGAAAAGTGAAAACAGTTAAGAGAAAAGGGGGACATGAACTCACAGCGGTGCGTCTCTACCAAGTAATGCTCCAAGTCAAGCAGCTGTGCAACGACCTACATGTGCTAACTCTATTAGACGGATGGCCGTGCCTTAGCTTTATGGTTTAAGTTTTGGGAAATAGTTAGACAACTATTTCGTGTTTACATTCTGTGCATACTTGGTAATTATTTTCCTTCCCAAGGATGGGGGATTTAATACATGTGCGTACGATGTGACATCTGTGTCACTTCAACCATC
>NW_023395686.1:0-12700 GCF_002127325.2 Helianthus annuus | reverse complement strand
GATCCTCAAAACAAGATAAGCAAGGATCCTCCTTCAAAAGCATCAAGTTCAAATCCTACCATAGAAATGAGAACAAGAATGTGCATGCTGTTGACCAAGAAGAGGATGATGAAGAATATCCTCCAATCTCAGAATATTGTTTTTCCGTTGATAATCATGAACTAATCCTTGCAATGCAGAATCTAGGTGAAAAAGCTAGATGGCCCAGGAAGAATGACAAACCATCCGGGACTAAGGATAAATCCAAATGGTGTGCATACCATGAGGATTTCGGGCATCTAACTGAAGATTGCATAGCCTTAAGAAAAGAAATTGGATACCTGCTAAGCAAGGGGCATCTAAAAGAATTGTTGGGGAGAAAAAAGCAAAGGACCCAGGATCCTGAAAGGATCCCTGAAAAAGCTCCGGCACCTCCAGCAAACGCACAAGTGATTAACTTTATATCCGGAGGATCAGACATTTGTGGTACATCCTTTTCAGCGGCCAAAAGACATGCAAAAGAATCAAAAATGGATAATGGAGAAAGGCCTATTAGAACCTCAAGTGTCTCAGAAGGGAAGATGATAACATTTGATGAGGACGATCGCATTAACATTCAGGATCCTCACCATGATACTTTAGTTATCACTCTCTTTATCTCTAACCATTTTGTCCGCAGGATCCTTATTGACGGAGGGAGCTCAGTGAACATTATCCAGCTTGATGTCTTGAAGAAGATGGGAATCCCAGAATCAGACATCACACCAAGATCCTCCGTGCTTGTAGGATTCAGTGGGGAAACAAAGAAAACTCTGGGGGACATCAAACTCCCAATCTACGTGGAAGGATTACATAATTATCAGAAATTTTGTGTTATTGACTGTTTATCTTGTTGCAACGTTATCCTTGGCAGGCCGTGGATACATGATATGAAAGCAGTCCCATCTACCTACCATCAATGTGTGAAGCTCCCTAGCCCATGGGGAATAATCAAGATTGATAGTGACCAGCAGGAGGCTAAGGATTGTTATACCTCATCTATGAAGCCAACCTCGAAGCCAAGGGAGCAATAGCAATTACAGTATCCTCCAAGGAATGTCTTGGAGGCAAGGGAACAAGATGTAGATGAAATCCTCTTGGATCCTAGTGATCCTGAATCAAAAATCTATATCGGATCAGGGATCCTTGGCGAGATGAAAGAAGACATGATATCCTTCCTCAAGAGAAGAAAATCTACCTTTGCTTGGAAACATGAAGATATGACAGGTATATCTAAGGATATTATTACTCACAAACTTGGCATTGACAGGTCTATCAAGCCAATCCATCAAAAAAGGAGGAAGTTTGCACCAGAAAGGAATGCCATTATCCAAGAAGAAGTAGAGAGACTACTTCAAGCAGGTATGATCAGAGAGGTAAAGTATCCAAAATGGTTAGCCAATGTGGTTGTTGTCCAAAAGAAAAACGGAAAGTGGAGGGTATGTGTCGATTTCACTGATTTGAATAAGGCATGTCCCAAGGATCCTTTCCCATTACCCCACATTGACTCTATGGTGGATGCAACAGCGGGGCATGAACTGTTAACTTTTATGGATGCATCATCTGGATTCCAACAAATCCAGATGGAACCATCTGACCAAGAGGATACAGCCTTTATGACCCCAACCGGTTTATATTGTTATATTGCCATGCCTTTTGGACTAAGAAATGCAGGTGCAACATATCAAAGGCTGGTAAATATGATGTTCAAAGATCAAATTGGAAAAACTATGGAGGTGTACATAGATGATATGGTGGTCAAGTCGAAGAAAGCTGAGGATCACCTAAGGGACTTGGAAGAAGCATTCGATATCCTTGATAGTTACAACATGAAACTTAATCCTTCGAAATGCCATTTTGGTGTTAAGGCAGGAAAGTTCTTAGGATACATGGTAACCCAGAGGGGCATTGAAGCAAGCCCGGAACAAATCAAAGCATTAATAAATATCAAATCTCCTGCCAATGCCAAGGATGTCCAAAGACTAACAGGCAGGATAGCAGCTTTGAACAGGTTCATATCGAAATCCTCAGAAAAATGTAAAGAATTCTACGATATCCTAAGGAAGAATAAGAAGTTTGAATGGACTGAGAAACATGAGAACGCTCTACAAGCCCTCAAAGAATATATGTCCTCAGCACCAGCACTAGCAAAACCGGAAAAAGGAGATGTGTTATCCTTGTACCTGGCGGTATCCTCAACCGCTGTAAGTGCAGTCCTTGTCAAGGATCATGAAGGTACACAATATCCTATCTACTATGTAAGTAAAAGCTTACTTGATGCCGAATCCAGGTACTCACACCTCGAAAAACTTATCCTTGCATTAATCATGGCATCCACTAAGTTAAGGCATTATTTTGAAACCCATACTATTATTGTTAAAACTAATTTTCCAATTAAGAATGTCCTCAGGAAACCAGATATGTCAGGGAGAATGGCTAAGTGGGCAGTAAAGCTTAGTGCCCATGATATAAGATACGAACCAAGAACAGCTATTAAATCTCAAGCACTAGCTGACTTTGTGGCTGATTTCAGTAGTGATCTACAAATAGAAGCAGAATTGGAGGTTCAGCAGCTGGATGAGACCAAGGATCCTTGGATACTACACACTGACGGATCCTCAAATATCAAAGGCACAGGGCTAGGGATCCTACTAAAATCGCCACAGGGGGACATAATACCCCACTCCATAGCCTGTGAGTTCCAAGCAACTAACAATGAGGCTGAGTATGAAGCCTTAATTGCTGGCTTACAAATTGCTAAGGATATGGGGGTAAAGTATCTCAAAGTATATGTAGATTCATTATTGATCACTAATCACTTTAACGGATCCTATGCTGTTAAAGGTGAAAAACTAACAAAATATTTAGAGATAGTCAAAGAATTGGCACGCTCTTTTGTTTCTTTTAGCTTAACACAGGTACCAAGGGAGGATAACACGGAAGCTGATGCATTGGCCAACCTAGGATCATCCTTGAAGATTCCAGAAGATATAAGTATCCCTATCATCCATATCCTGGCTCCTGCTATTGAAAATCAGGTGGCCATGGAAATAGAAGAGGATACTGCAATGATCCCTAGTGAAGAAGCCCAATCTTATTCAGGATCATGGATCTCACCAATCATGAGATACTTGCAACATGGGGAGATTCCAACGGGAGAAAATCCTAGAGCTTTCAGGATTAAGGTATCTCAATTTGCAATCTTAAATAATGTGCTATATAAACGATCCCTTGCAGGACCATATTTAAGATGTATTGAAGATCCTGAAATTGAAGAAGTGTTGAGAGACTTCCACGAAGGAGATTGTGGAAACCACACTGGGGGCAGGGCATTATTCTCAAGGATCCTTAGAACAGGATACTACTGGCCAACCATGAAAAGGGATGCTATAGAGTATGCTAAGAAATGTGATCCTTGCCAAAGACATAGCAATATCCTTCACCAACCAGCTGAATTACTACACCCCATACCATCCTCTTGGCCATTCATGAGATGGGGAATGGATATAGTTGGCAAGCTCCCTAAAGCACCTGGTGGAAAAGTATTTATGCTTGCCATGACTGACTATTTTTCCAAGTGGATAGAAGCTGAAGCCTTCGCTCAAGTCAGAGAAAAGGAAGTCATATCTTTCATTAAAAGAAACATTATAACTAGATTTGGCATTCCCTCTGAAATTGTATGTGATAATGGCTCCCAATTCATTGGAAGCAGAACCACTAACTTTTGTGACAGTTGGGGAATCAAGATGATCACATCAACACCAGTTCACCCACAAGCCAATGGTCAAGCAGAATCATCCAACAAGATCATCATCAACAATCTGAAGAAGAAGCTAGGATCCAAGAAAGGGAAATGGGCAGAAGAGTTACCTTATGTCCTATGGGCTGATAGGACAACTCCCAAGAATGCCACCGGTCAAACACCCTTCTCTTTAGTATTTGGGGCAGAAGCAGTGATCCCAACAGAGATGGTGATCCCAACTGCTAGAACAAGTGCTCGTGATCCTGAAGAAAATGCTACAATCCTAGCTCAGGATTTGGATACTATTGAGGAAAACAGGGATCTAGCTAGGGTAAGGATGGCAAGCTACCAACAAAGGATGGCTGGTGCCTACAACAAGAATGTCAGGATAAGGAAGTTCCAAGTTGGAGATATGGTGTTGAGAAAAGCATTTCAAAATACTATCAATCCTACTGACGGGAAGCTAGCACCAAAATGGGAAGGTCCCTACTTGATCGAAGCTGAAGCAGGAAAGGGGGCATATAGGTTGCTAACCATGGAAGGAAACTTGTTACCAAGAGCCTGGAATGCTGTTCACTTAAAGAAATATTTCATGTGAACATGATCCTTCATGCATATGATCCTTACATTGAAGTATCCTTGAAGGATCCCGGAGATATCAGTGATCCTTACTCTGGTAATATGCTTATCCTAAAACTATTGCATTTTCTTACTTTTTGCCTAAGGATAAGGATCATGTATCCTTCATCCTCTACTTACAAACCATTTGAGTTATGATAGTTCAGGTATCTTCAGCAAATCGTCAAAGATCTCCAAAAGCACCACAGATCCTTGGGTACAACCCCAGTTATCCTTGGGATTATCCCCAGTTTCCGCCAGCAGCGCACGATGATCCTGGTATAGTTCACGTCTTTGGGACCAGTACCCACTTTCGGGGCTGACAACCTCATCGTACTGGCTATATTTAGGATCCTACGTATAATGGTGGACGCACCATACATCCGTTCCTAAGGTTTCTAACGTTTTCACGTTAGCTAAGGTTTTGACATTTTCATGTCACTAAGTTTGGATAGTTGCCAGAAAGGGCCATACTCCAGTTTACATACGATCCTTTGGGCTTGTCCCCAGTTATCCTTTGGGCTTGTCCCCAGTTATCCTATGGGCTTGTCCCCAGTGATCCTCTGGGATCATTCTCAGTCATACTTTGGGCATGTCCCCAGTTACTAATTTATCTTTTACATTGGCTTAGTCCCAAGTTATATCTCACTTTTCAGGTTTTGGAAGTCTAAACATATAAGGGTCCTTAATCCTTATTAACTATCAAAGTCTTATCTATGATTGTCTTGATTGAAGGTTAGGATCCTAACGTGGATCCTCAGGTATGATCCTTGACTATTTTTGATTATACTCTTTATCCTAACCAACCCTTATACTTTGACAACCTAACCTATGATCCTTGAACTAAAACACTTTGAGAACTTTCAATATAAGGATATTTTATCCAGGATCATATCCTAAGTTTATTAAACACTTTGTCAACTCTTGTTATTTTAACAAATATAGCAATTGAGAAATAAGAGGATTATTGAAGGATAACAACACAAGATAAGCCAGAAAAGTTAAGTTATATTATTAAACAAAAGGATCATTAACCCTTTCAAAAAGTTGTCAAAATTGCCAACCCACATTTCTACCAGCAAAACGTGGCCCGTCCACATGGGTTGGCAAAGGGTGTCCATTGTCTATGCGGTCTTAGCATTTTGCAGGAAATAAAGGCGGCAGGATCACAAAGGCTTCATCCCCCAAACAGAGGATCCCTCCACCTTTTGTAATCCTGCCTATTGTTCAAAGGATCCAGGATCCTTAACCCTAAGAAACTATTGTTCGAAGATTACAGACCATAATTGTTTCAAACACCACGAACTACTATCAAAATTTAAAAAAAATTGGGCTCCGGCTATGTCTAGAAGTTTCCATCATTGCCCAATCTTGCAGCTCAAACCTTCGCCGCACCATCACCACCAGCTCCACTCGCTTCACCCTGATCCTTACCAGCATCTCCACCTTCAAGCATAGGGATATCCTCAACATCATCGTCGTCCTCCAACTCTGCTAGCCTTGCCTTCCAGCCTTCAATATCCCATGTGCTCTTATCAAAGGAAGGATCCTGAGCCTCCGTGGCCATCTGCAGTTGTATCTTGTACATAGCTATCGCGGCAGTGACTTTAGCGTCCTGAGTAATGTCATGCTTCTCATAATCGAACTTGATCAATTCTTTGACAGCCTCATCCTTAACAGCCCGGATCTTCTTCTCAAGATCAGAGATCTTGAGATCCTTCAGCACACCCATTTGATGAAGGTCGGCAATCCGGCGATCCTGATCTTCAACGTGGCTGACATAAGATTCTATTTCAGTAAGTTTCTGCAAAAACAACAGGATATAACGTCAGACATGGGTGATCCTCAAAAACCATCAGGATAACCAACAGGGGCAGTGATCCTGACCTCGTTGACGGAATCAAGAAATTGCTGACGGAGAAGGGGGAATCCTTGAAGGTCCTCAGAAACTTTCCTCTTCTTTCCTTTACCCCTAATGGGTAATTTGGGGGCTGAAGCAGAAGGACTAGCAACCGAAGTCTTCTTCTTCGAAGACGTGACCTTGGCAAGATCATCAATCCCAAACAAGGAGGCAGATTTGGCAGACTTAGCGGATTTCCCAGCACCTACACAATCAAAATAAGATAAGTCTCCTAACTAATTTAATATCTTACTTTTTGGTAAGGATACTTACTTGACATTGTGACAGACGCGGAAGATACTTCTTGTGAATCTCGGATGGTGACTCGAAAACTTCTGGCCTCAGGGTTTAGCCTCTTAAAAGCTAAAACTCTTTCTCTTGCAGCAGGGGTTAACTTGAGATGAGCAACGGAAATAGCTGCATAAAAGACAAAGGAAAAAAGACATTAGTGATCCTCATCATATGAGATAGGACTGACAGTGATCCTTCGAGGATCCTCTACCCTACCATGTGTGGCCCATTCCTTGGGCAGATCCTTCCCGTCCGGGATGGAATCCCTCTTAACAAAGAAAAAACGACGCTTCCAATTTGTGTCATTTTTGGTAACTTTCAAAACAGGATGATCCTCCCCGGCCTTCCGTTTCAACAAATATCGATGAGAACCAAATGTGGTAAGATCATAAAGTGCGGCCAGCTCTGCCATCCCTAAATCAATCCCCTCTTGCTCGATGATCCTCTCGAAGGTATACAAAACCCTCCAGATCATCGGCATAGCTTGGATATAAGATATGCCGGTCAGAGAAAAGAAAGATTGGGTGAAGGCCGGAAAAGGATACGAATATCCTATGATAAATGGAGTTGCAGGAAAGATCACCCAGGTATCTGAAGTAAAATCACTCAAGGCAGTGGATGTGAAGGATTTGAAAACGGCATCCGCCGGAAAGCAATGACGAATCCTATCTACATGAGCATCGGTAAAGCAACATCTCTCCGAAGGAGAATCCTTAATGATCCCTTGGCTTTTCAGGGGACTATCCTTCTTGGAATCCTTGTGTGGAGAATTCCGGAGCAACATGTTTGTGACGGAATAGAAACAGAGACGGAGTAGAAAAAACAGAGCAAAGAGAAGGAAGAAGGGAAAGAGAAGAAAAGAGGATACCTGATCAGTCTTCGGTAGCGATTATAAAGGGAAGATATATCGAATTTAAATGCAGAATGATCCTAACCCTATCTCCTATTTATAATGATGATTTGCAGGGATTATCACATCTATGACGTAATGATCACAACGGCTAGTCCATGTGTAACGGCTAGTTATTCGGAATCGCCCGTTAGAGATAAGATCAAAACAAAATATAACTCGTCTATTTACAATTAACTCCTTATATTTTGGGGGCAATTGTTAGGGCTGGATTTTACTGTAGGTGATCCTTACACATGATCCTAACCAGTGATCCTTCTTTCTTTGGCAGACAGTGATCCTCAGCAGAACTTCAGGATCAGGATCATGGGACATTATGGTGATCCTCATACTAACGGCCACTTCCGCTTAATACAATATTGTTTTGCAGGAACATCTAGCAGGATATACTCTAAAGACCATGATCCAGGGACGCGTCTTCACAAATATGGCAAGAGCTAAATCAGAGATAGACGTTGCACAGGATATGGAAACATGGCTTGATTCATGGGCAGCAATTTAGGCTAGATTGTCTTTATTTCTAAAGGGGTAATGAGCTGATATTTAGTCATTTTACCTAAAATAAATCACCCACACATGTATAAATACCCATCTTCCTCATTCGGAAGAAGACACACGACATACGACACAACTCTCAAACACTTAGACACTCAGTGATCCTTGTACTCAGCTCATTACTATCCGAAGTTGTAATCATATTTTTGTTATATTGAAGTTGGTGATCGGTAGTTGCCATCACCCGAGGTTTTTTATGCCGGAGATCATTCATTGATCAAGGGCTTTTTCCTCGTATAAATCATTGTGTCTTTGCATCTTTTATCACAGAAGTGATCCTTTATTTTCATAATTAACCAAGCATCATACCCCGTTTACATAAAGTTTGGTTACACTATCCTTGTGTGATTTTTTACCAAAACAAAGATCATCATCAACAATCTGAAGAAGAAGCTAGGATCCAAGAAAGGAAAATGGGCAGAAGAATTACCTTATGTGCTATGGGCTGATAGGACAACTCCCAAGAATGCCACTGGTCAAACACCTTTCTCTTTAGTATTTGGGGCAGAAGCAGTGATCCCAACAGAAATGGTGATCCCAACTGCTAGAACAAGTGCTCGTGATCCTGAAGAAAATGCTACAATCCTAGCTCAGGATTTGGATACTATTGAGGAAAACAGGGATCTAGCTAGGATAAGGATGGCTAGCTACCAACAAAGAATGGCTGGTGCCTACAACAAAAATGTCAGAATAAGGAAGTTCCAAGTCGGAGACATGGTGTTGAGAAAAGCATTTCAAAATACTATCAATCCTGCTGACGGGAAGTTAGCACCAAAATGGGAAGGCCCCTACTTGATTGAAGCTGAAGCAGGAAAGGGGGCATACAGGTTGCTAACCATGGAAGGAAACTTGTTACCAAGAGCCTGGAATGCTGTTCACTTAAAGAGATATTTCATGTGAACATGATCCTTCAATGTGATCCTTACATTGAAGTATCCTTGAAGGATCCCGGAGATATCAGTGATCCTTACTCTGGTAATATGCTTATCTTGAAACTATTGCATTTTCTTACTTTTTACCTAAGGATAAGGATCATGTATCCTTCATCCTCTACTCACAAACCATTTGAGTTATGATAAGTTCAGGTATCTTCAGCATATCGTCAAAGATCTTCAAAAGCACCGCAGATCCTTGGGTCTAACCCCAGTTATCCTTGGGATTATCCCCAGTTTCCGCCAGCAGCGCACGATGATCCTGGTATAGTTCACGTCTTTGGGACCAGTACCCACTTTCGGGGCTGACAACCTCATCGTACTGGCTATACTTAGGATCCTACGTATAATGGTAGACGTACCATACATCCGTTCCTAAGGTTTCTAACGTTTTCACGTTAGCTAAGGTTTTGACATTTTCCTGTCACTAAGTTTGGATAGTTGCCAGAAAGGGCCATACTCCAGTTTACATACGATCCTTTGGGCTTGTCCCCAGTTATACTTTGGGCCTGTCCCCAGTTATCCTATGGGCTTGTCCCCAGTGATCCTCTGGGATCATTCTCAGTTATCCTTTGGGCATGTCCCCAGTTACTAATTTATCTTTTACATTGGCTTAGTCCCAAGTTATATCTCACTTTTCAGGTTTTGGAAGTCTAAACGTATAAGGGTCCTTAATCCTTATTAACTATCAAAGTCTTATCTATGATTGTCTTGATTGAAGGTTAGGATCCTAACGTGGATCCTCAGGTATGATCCTTGACTATTTATACTCTTTATCCTAACCAACCCTTATACTTTGACAACCAAACCTATGATCCTTGAACTAAAACACTTTGAATATTTTCAATATCAGGATATTTGATCTAGGATCATATCCTAAATTTATTAAATATATTTTCAACTCTTGCAAACATATTACAAAGACAACTTAGAAACAAGAAGATGAGGATAACAACACGAGATAAGCCAGAAAAGTTAAGTTATATTATTAAACAAAAGGATCATTAACCCTTTCAAAAAAGTTGTCAAAATTGCCAACCCACATTTCTACCAGCAAAACGTGGCCCGTCCACATGGGTTGGCAAAGGGTGTCCATTGTCTATGCGGTCTTAGCATTTTGCAGGAAAATTAAAGCGGCAGGATCACAAAGGCTTCATCCCCCAAACAGAGGATCCCTCCACCTTTTGCAATCCTACCCATTGTTCAAAGGATCCAGGATCCTTAACCCTAAAAACTATTGTTCGAAGATTACAGACCATAATTGTTTCAAACACCACAAACTACTATCAAAATTTAAAAAATTGGGCTCCGGCTATGTCTAGAAGTTTCCATCATTGCCCAATCTCGCAGCTCAAACCTTCGCTGCACCATCACCACCAGCTCCACTCGCCTCCCCCTGATCCTTACCGGCATCTCCACCTTCAAGCATAGGGATATCCTCAACATCATCGTCATCCTCCAGCTCTGCTAGCCTTGCCTTCCAGCCTTCAATGTCCCATGTGCTCCTATCAAAGGAAGGATCCTGAGCCTCCGTGGCCATCTGCAGTTGTATCTTGTACATAGCTATCGCGGCAGAGACTTTAGCATCCTGAGTAATGTCATGCTTCTCATAATCGAACTTGATCAATGCTTTGACAGCCTCATCCTTAGCGGCCCGGATCTTCTTCTCAAGATCAGTGATCTTGAGATCCTTCAGCACACCCATTTGATGAAGGTCGGCAATCTGGCGATCCTGATCTTCAACGTGGCCAACATAAGATTCTATTTCAGTAAGTTTCTGCAAAAACAACAGGATATAACGTCAGACACGGGTGATCCTCAAAAACCATCAGGATAACCAACAGGGGCAGTGATCCTGACCTCGTTGACAGAATCAAGAAATTGCTGACGGAGGAGGGGAATCCTTGAAGATCCTCAGAAACTTTCCTCTTCTTTCCCTTACCCCTAATGGGTAATTTAGGGGCTGAAGCAGAAGGACTAGCAACCGAAGTCTTCTTCTTCGAAGACGTGACCTTGGCAAGATCATCAATCCCAAACAAGGAGGCAGATTTGGCAGACTTAGCAGATTTTCCAGCACCTACGCAATTCAGAAACAAGATAAGTTCCCTTGTTAAATTAAATACTCTTACATAAAGCTTACTTTCTATGAGGATACTTACTTGACATCGTGGCAGATGCAGAGGATATCTCTTGAGAATCTTGAAAAGTGACTTGGAAGCTTCTAACTTCAGGATCAAGCTTTTTAAAAGCTAGGACTCTCTCTTTTGCAGCAGGGCTTAACTTCAGATGAGTAATGGATATAGCTGCACAAAAAATAAAAAGAGATATTAGTGATCTTCATCAAATGAGACAGGACTGATAGTGATCCTTCGAGGATCCTCTACCCTACCATGAGTAGCCCACTCCTTGGGCAGATCATTCCCATTAGGGAGGGAATCCCTTCTCACGAAGAAGAAACGACGCTTCCAATTTGTGTCATTTTTGGTAACTTTCAAAACAGGATGATCCTCCCCAGGCTTTCCGTTTCAACAAATATCGGTGAGAACCGAAAGGTGGTGAGATCATAAAGAGCGGCCAACTCCGTCATCCCCAGATCAATCCCTCTCTGCTCAATGATCCTTTCGAAGTATGAAGAACCCTCCATACCATCGGCATAGCTTGGATATAAGAGATGCCGGTTAAGAAAAGAAGGACTGGGTGAAGGATGGAAAAGGATACGAGTACCCTATGGTGAACGGGGGTAGCAGGAAAAGCCACCCAGACATCCGAGACAAAGTCGCTCAAGCAGTAGGATCAAAGGATTTAAAAACGGCATTCGCCGGAAAACAATGACGAATTTTGTCTACGTGAGCATCACTAAAGCAACACCTCTCCGTAGGAGAATCCTTGATAATCCCCTGGCTTTTTAAGGGACTACCCTTCTTGGAATCCTTGTGCGGAGAATTCCGGAGCAACATGTTTGGAACAGAAACAAAGTAGAAACGGAAAACAGAGCAAAGAGAGTAGAGAGAAGAAGAAGAGAAGAGGAGAGTACCTGATCGATCTTCGGTGAAGAATATAAAGGGAGTGTATCCCGAATTTAAATACAAACTGATCCTCACCCTATCTCCTATTTATAATCATGATCTGCAGGATTGTCACATCTCTGACGTAATGATCACAACGGCTAGTCCGAACATAACGGCTAGTTTCTTGGAGTCGCCCGTTAGAGATAGGATCGAAACAAAATATAACTCGTCTATTTACAATTAACTCCTTATATTTTGGGGGCAATTGTTAGGGCTGAATTTTTATTATAGGTGATCCTTACACATGATCCTAACCAGTGATCCTTATTTCTTTGGCAGACAGTGATCCTCGGCAGGACTCCAGGATCAGGATCATGGGACATTATGGTGATCCTCATACTAACGGCCACTTCCGCTTAATACAATATTGTTTTGCAGGACCATCTAGCAGGATATGCTCTAGACATCATGATCCAGGGACGCGTCTTCACAAATATGGCAAGAGCTTAATTGAAGAAGGACGTTGCACAGGATATGGAAACATGGCTTGATTCATGGGCAGCAATTTAGGCTAGATTGTCTTTATTTCTAAAGGGGTAATGAGCTGATAATTAGTCCTTTTACCTAAAATAAGTCACCTACACTTATATAAATACCCCTCTTCCTCATTCGGAAGAAGACACACGACATACGACACAACTCTCAAACACTTAGACACTCAGTGAT
>NW_023395685.1:0-12785 GCF_002127325.2 Helianthus annuus | reverse complement strand
CTATAAATACCAACCCCAAACCAGGTTTGAGGTATCTCTTCACAACTCTCTCACTACTACTACTATCTTACTTTGCTTCCCAAGCAAACTACTGATTCTCACGCCGGAGAGTGGTAACAAGGAGCACCCCCCACCCCATCCTCCTTGTTACGAGTCACGGCTTGTTTCCTTGTGCAGGAGATCAACCACCGGTGATCCAGCCAGCGATCCTCGAGAGGAAGGGATTAACCCTTCTTGACGAGACCAGTGTGTTAACCCTGCCCGGTTAACCATTGTTTCATCAATAGTGAAAATAGATATGAAAATAAGAATTAAAAGGAGTTAATATTCACACATTCCTCCCTTCTATCTTTCTCTATACATACATAAATATATATATAAAGGGGATAGAAAAAGGGATGTAAAAATAAGATTTATAAGAACCATAAGTTTTACACCTTTATTTTACAAAAGACATTATATTGAAGGGTGGAGATACAATAGGAAGTTATTTGGCTAGGAAGGATAGGAAGTGATCTTGACCATCCATTAAGTTAATCAAGGGCTAAGATTAAATCAGGGAAATTGAAAAGAAGAAAATAGGCGCGTGAGTTTGTTCAAGGGCGTTCTAGTCAATCCAAGCCAATAGTCTCTCTCTCCTCCAATTCCCCCCTATTTTTTAAACGTTAATAACTCTTTCATACGACATTATTTTTTTATAAAAATTGCACCAAAAAACGAGCGTTTTTTATCTTTAAAACGAGTATACTATTGCTATATTTAAAAAAAAAATTTAACCCAGTTGTGTAAAACGCAATAGAAAAACCACGTAAAACGCAATGAAAAAAAAAACCTAAAAAATGACATTTTTCTAAAACGCAATGCACCAAAAACACAAAGAAATGACTTATTTGTAAAACGCAGCGGCCAGAAAACACATAGAAATGTCTTATTTGTAAAACGCAATGGCCAGAAAACACATAAAAAAGTGTTTTACCTAAAACGCAATGCACCAAAAACACAAAGAAATGACTTATTTGTAAAACGCAATGGCCAGAATACACTTAAAAATGTCTGTTTTCTAAAACGCAATGGACTGAAAACACATAAAAAAGTGTTTTACCTAAAACGCAATGCACCAAAAACACAAAGAAATGTCTTATATGTAAAACGCAATGACCAGAAAACACTTAAAAATGACTCGTTCTAAAACGCAATGGACTGAAAACACCTAAAAATGTGTTTTACCTAAAACGCAATGACTAAAAACACTTAAAAATGTGTCTTTTTTTCTAAAACGCAATAAGGCAGAAACCACATAAAACTCTCTTATTTCTAAAACGCAATGGACACATAAAACTGTCTGTCACTGTGAACTGTCTGAATTGTCTACGAATTACTGTCTTCGAAATGAGCCAATTTCTGGAAAATTAATTTTTCTGATGCGTTTTTAGTACAGCAATTTAATAGAAAAAAAAAATTTTCCGAGCTGACCCCAGCCAGGGGCTCTGCCCCTTGGACCCCAGCTCAACCCCAGCCAGGGGCTCTGCCCCTTGGACCCCGCCAGGGGCTGCCGCCCCTGGGACCCCGCTACCGGGGACTGCCGCCCCCGGACCCCCGCAAAGATCGTAAAACGCAATGACTAAATCAAAAACCCAGATCATGAAAATGAAATTAAAAAATTTCTTACATGGATTGAAGCCGATTTTTTCATCAATTAACGAAATTTGAATGATAGAAACACTTATCAACACTCGAATCGAACGAATCGAGTGATTATCTCCAAAATCACCGGAAAACCGAGATTCTTTTTATGAAATTAAACTGGGTTTTCTTCAAAAAAAAGCTGAAGAACACGTTGATCGGGTTCTGAATCATTAATCGGTGATGAAAATCGCACTATAATGTAGTGATTATTGAGATAGAAAGTGAAGAAATAGTTGATGATGGTGGTTTTGAAAATGGTGGGTTTTTGAATTTACTGGGTTTTGAAAAAGGAAGAAGAAGAAGTTGGATTGACTAAAATACCCTTTCTCTTTATTTTAAAATTTGCCACATGTCATAATCCTATGGCTTCCTATCCTTCCTAGCGAAAATTAACTTCCTATTTGATCTTTTCTCTTATATTGAATAAACTTCCATAAATTTTATAAATAATCTCAACATATTTGTTTTTTTTTTATGAAAGTTATACTTGTATAAAACCCTTTAAATTTTTCTAAACTTTTTTGAATGTTAATTTTTTACATTGGATTTTTACACCATATAATCAACCAAGCTTTTTATAAACATTATATTAATCTTCAAAGCATATGTTTATGGACTTTATAAAAATATAATCGTTTAAGTGGTCTAAAGCGCATTTTAAACACACATATTTTTTCTTTACGTTGACGTGTCTTATATATTGAAGATTACGTAGATACATTATTGACGTGCATGATTGAAGTTGGACTTCATATATAGGTCCATCGACAGCTGAACCATTGCATTGATCGTAGTTCTTTTATTGTTTTGATTTTCAATACTTTTATGCTCATAGAACACCCGTAGTGGCCAACATTTTAGCGTTTTCCCCTTCAAACACCCCCCAAAAACGCTCGGTCACCACCCCCGCCGGCGTTTTCCGTCGTTTTTTAGCAAAAGAGCCCCCTAGCATGATTGAAACATGCCGAACCTTCATTTGTTTGCCCAATAAGTCCTTGCCATGTGGGTATAATTAGTTTTAATTAAAAAAACAAAAGAAAAATAGTTTTAATTAGTTTTAATCAGATTTTGGCAAATATTTTTTTTGAAAGTTTAAGTTGTAGGTTGTTGTGGGTGACAAAGGAAGGAGAAGGTGATTTTGCATTTCAGTCCCTGCACTTTGATTGTATTTAAAAGAAAAGATTTAGACTTCAAAACCTTTAATATTTCAAGTTTTAAAAATGCTATATCAATCCCTAAAGTTTTGTTTATTAAAACCAAAAATTTTGCAATGTAATTTTTTTTTTTACTTTTTTCCGGGTTTTCTTTTATTTCTAGTATTGTATTTTTTTTAATTTAATGAAGTATTTTAACTTTTTAATTAAAAAATAATAATTGTGTAATGATTGGAAGGGGCGTTATTGGGCATTATTCTCACTACGCCACTTTTGCGCATGGGAGCATTATTTATGTAACGACTACGCATGGTCTTAGCACGGGCCTTGAAGTGTCAATGTATGTTATGGTTTAAGTCCGTTATTTTTGACTTGTTTGCTTCTAATGTTGTGCATGTGAGTAATTTCATATTTAATTTATATCACATGTTTATATTTTTATTGTTATCTATATAATAATGAGTGTGTGCACACTAAAGAGCTATCTGACCTTTCTGGTCTTTTAACACCGGTGTTATAGTTTTATTCTTAAAATGATATATGGTCTTTCTGGTCTTTTAACACCGGTGTCATAGTTCTATTCTCAAAATGTTGGTTCTTTAATATAAAACCATTCAAACAATCACTTAGACTGGACGGTATGGGGGCCAGCTTAAGCCCGGCGAGCCCCGGCGCCGGTCCCCCACACCGCTCCCCTCCCTTCCGTCCCGGCCTCACCAGCAGCCCACAGCCGAAGTTGTCGGGCCTCCTTCTCCTTTCTTCTCTCACATATACCTATACATACATACATATATATACACAAAGGGGTTCATCCTCCACCCCCTAGGTCCATCCCCTCTAAGCCACTCCTACGTGACGGTGATGTGGCGGCCCATCCTTGGAAGAGTTGCCTCCTCCATACCTTCCAGTCTTAGAAACTTTATGAATCAATAGTATGCTAAGTTGACCAACAATTCTTACATTCTCTTTTTAAGCACACAATAGGATAGTAGGATGTTTATCTAACAGGGGCGGCTATGAGGGTGTATGGGGAGAACTTTCGTACAGGGCCTGTGATTTCGAGGGGCACGTGTTTTTTTTAAACTGATATATATATATATATATATATATATATATATATATATATATATATATATATATATATATATATATATATATATATATATATATATATATATATGTTAATAAATAGATATCGAATCAAACAATGTACATAAAATGATCTTTGGTGCAGTGGCGTGCATGTTTTGGTTAGTTCTTTGGGCCCGGTGAGACCCGGGTTCGAGTCCCTTGGTTCCCTTTTTATTGAATTTCATTTAACAGTTTCCAATAATTGTACAACTGGTCCTTGCACTTAAAAGTTCTTAAGAATTACCAAATCAGTCCCTTCAATTAGGAAATTAGTTTAATCTAAAATTTATAACTAGGTTAGTTATTTCTTTTGTAATTATTAACCTGACTAACAAGTTCCATTCATAAAATTAATATTTTAAACCCAAAAAAACTAGTTATAGTAGTTTCTAAATATGCGACATCTAATATAAATAAAAAAAGTTCGTTTAGGATCCGGTTTTCAAACGGATGGGTATCGGAGATCCGTTTTTGGCGGATGTTACACATTGTTTATCGAATAATACGATTTTTGTCATTTTCGTAAATGCCTTGTTTATCGTTAAGATATAAGGGCACATTTTTGACCTCGAACATGGTACATTAATTCTCAAAGACGTCACTGTTATCTAAACACATTTTATTGATGATATTAATCATTTATAAGTCAAAAATCAAGATTAAATCCACATCTTGCACCAAACTTATCCAAGGTCAAAGTGACCATGCATGCTCGAAATAATCATTTGAGGTATGTTAAGAAATGTATAACCATTAACCAAATAACAAAAGTATATAGATCTATTGTAATTAAGCAGCGTTTCATTTGCTCTCAAGAATTCTTATAAGTATGAGTTCGTAACTTAACAAAGAGGAAATGAGTAGGGATTTATCAACCAAAGCCTTTAGGTGGGTATGAAAATCCCTTAATACTAGCACACTTAAACTAAGTTTGTTTAAACATTCTCAAACTCATAGCCCAAAAAGGACTTTTGACATACCATATTAGACCATAGGGTGTGGTTTGGGTAGTCCCTTTGGGATCATCCGTCACCTTGGCGCCATGTCACATTGGGTGGAGGGCAATCCCTTTGGGGACTACCCAAGGGTGTGGAGAACGACCCAACTTAAAAATAAAAACCAATATATAATAAAGGAGAGAGAGAGAGAGAGAGAGAGAACATACCAATCAAATGGCTCGTCTTCAACGGCCTGGTGACGCTGTTTGCGCCGCGACGAGGGGGAGGGGGGCGGTGTGGGACGAGGGCGACGAGAAGAGACGGGGGGGAGGGGGGACCCCACACCCCCATGGTCTTAGTGCTCTTACTATCTGTATATTAAGGGTACATGGTATTGTTTACGGGAAGAAAAGGGCACCGACAGCCATGATTTGGATTCGCACGGTCCCGATTCCTTATTTTCTCTTTCTTTCTTTGTGTTTGGCCCTGATCTTCACCAAATATTGGTATATGCTCCCCGGTTTTAAAGCTTTAGATCGTCCCTGAATAGAAGGGTGCGGTGTTCCCGTATGGCGTTAAGATTTCCGATTCTATCATCCTGATATTATACTGTGTACCCTAAAGTAACGTTCATTTTACGGGATGGAATGATTTTTTATGGTATTGGAATTTTGATTCCATTTTTTATTTTGTTGGTTTCAAAAAATGAAATAGAGTTGAACAAAATAAGGAAGATAATATATATTCTAATTCCATTCCATTATGTGAAACAAATACACTTTTTTTTGAAAGGCTAATTTTATTAAAACCCACTATACTGAAAGAAATACACTTATCTACCAAATTACATTTCAATTTCAGTTTCAATTTCAATTCCAGTTCCATTACATCCCAAGAAATAAACGCTACCTATAGGTGTGAAACAGTTTATAGCTATAAAGTATAGTAATTAGGGTTAATGTTAGACTAAACAAATCGACATTTAAGATTGACTCTAATGTTTAAGTCAAATACTATCTTCCATTATTGTTTAACTACCTATTTTGTTTTAAACATGAATAAAAACATGACATTTGATACTATAAGAGTATAAGGCCGAGTGGTATGGTATAAAGTCTTTAGAGGCTTTATAATGTCACATCCTGTCACATAGGATCCATGTTACATAGGGAGCTTTAAAGTCATTTCCTTTAATTTGCATGCAATGGTTTAAATCCCCTATTATAATAACCTAATTATTTGTTTTTTATAATTTCATTTTTTTAATTTTCAATAAAATTACAAAGTTATTGATAAAAACTACTTGTTTAATTTTGTTTTTAAAAAATACATATATTTTGCTCGGATTTTTGCAACCTACTTAAAAAGAAAAACTACAAAGTTACTTAATAAAAACTACATGCAACCTAATTTTTGCAACCTAATTTAAAAATAAAAAAATTAAAAAAAAACTACTAAAAAACTACATATATTTTGCTCGAATTTTTGCCTTACGAGCTTCGAAAATGGCTTGATCCTCCTCCGATAGGTAGGAAAGGTCTTTCTCGAGGAACTTCAAATCTTTCACGATTTGTTTCGCCAATTTCATTTCATGTTCCTTTTCCTTAATCGTCAAAAGCCAAGTGAGTCTAATGTCGAACTTGTCCAACCTTGATGGGTCGTCTAATGGCGTTGTCAAGGAGGTGCCTCGTGCTCGTGTTGTTGCCTTATTTCTACCCCTACCCATTGGTCGTGGCAGCTCTTGGGGTTCCTCAAAATTCACTTTATCATTGTCTCCGTTTAAGTTAAAAGTAGAACAAGCATCGGACGAGGATGGTTCGCTAGGTGTTGATAATTTGGACCGTTTTGATATATGGGTTGATGTGTCAAACGACGATATAAGATGGCACTTTTAAGATTTGCGAAGTAGCTCCCAAGAAGGTATCATCGTAAACACCGAGCCATGATGCATTCTATGTTCGGTGTGGGCGATGGACATGATGTCCACCGCTTCTTCTTGTGTGATTTTTGGCGTGCTTATCGTATATGTTGTTGAAGTTGTTGATCTTGGTGCACATTGTGGTCCAATTGCCCGAAAACAAATCGGGCAAACGATATTACGGCCATTGTGGCGAAAAACTTCTCACGTATACGCTTCCAAAAGACGACTATATCTTGGTTGGTTGCTATAATTTAAAAAAAATGAAATTAGTAGCAACAAAATAAAAATTAGTTTACTAAAAAAAAATATAAATTTAATGGAGAAAAAATTTACAAATAATCGAATCCACCGACACGTCTAGCTATGCTTGTGCCAATGTTAGTTCTTCGCTAGGTGTCTACCTCTCGACGTTTTGGGAGCACGTTCGACATTCTCCGCCTTCTTTCACGTCCACCTCTTGAGGAAGTGGGTTGGGTTTAGGGTATGTTTTGGGTTTGTTGAAAAATTGTTGGTGGTTGATTTGGTGGAGAATAGTTTCCATAAAAAGCTGGGAAGTGGTGATGGTGGTGACGGAAGAAGGGATGTTGGCGTGGAAGGGGTATCGGATAATACCCGATCTCACCCGTTTGCGGGTCTCTTCAATACGGATTTGTTGCTTGTTGTTTGTGAGATTACACCGTGGGGTATGGTGGGGTGTGGGTTGGGGGCATGGTGCGACACGTGGACTATGGGGCACCCAAGACCAAAAGCCAATTTCAAATGGGTATTATTGAAGTCTATGGGGTTCCACTCTAAAACCAATTGGTGATAGAGGGAGTAACCCAAGATCTTATTAATACAACCGGAAGGTCTTATTCTTTCGATGTGGGATAGGGCTCCTCCAATACCCTCCCGCACGTGTAACCCGGTCTATCAAGAGGTGTACACGTGGCCTTAACCGGAGCTGACATAGAGCCGTGGCTCTGATACCATATTGAAGTCTATGGGGTTCCACTCTAAAACCAATTGGTGATAGAGGGAGTAACCCAAGATCTTATTAATACAACCGGAAGGTCTTATTCTTTCGATGTGGGATAGGGCTCCTCCAATAGGTATGGTGGGCTGTGGGTTGGGTGGCGTGGAAAAAAGCCAATTTCAAAGGGCTAGTGCTCTTGGCCAATGAGGTGCCGCCATGTCATGTGTGTAGCCCTGCCCAACGCCCGGGCTGAAACCCCCGCCCAAACTCAAGCCCACCCGGGATGGTGACGTGGGCGTTTGTACCCAACCCACGCCCCATACCCTATAGTCTTAGCTCAAAGCGGATTGTTGGGTCCCACGTGTTTTTGTGGTTGAAAAACATTGTGTGAAATGAGTGGTGTGAAATGGAATGGTGTGGTTTTAGTAAAATTGTGAGATACATAAAGTGTAAGTAAAGTTAAATTTTTTTTGTTGTTGAAATGTTAACGTTTTTTAACGGTTGGAAATTTAACGGTCCATCAAACTAGCCGTTAACGCTCGTTATCCGGAGAACGAAGGCTCTATGAAAAGTTACGTGATAAGGATTTTACTTTAGGAAATTGTTATAGATTATACGTACTATTTTCCAGATAATAATTACAAAAAAAATGTCATAAAGGGCAGATTTAAGATTGATTGTGTAAAGTCAAATAAACTTTAGTTCCTTTCCATCATTTTTTGTACCTTTTTTAAAATAATTTATTGCATTTGCATTAAACATGCCAAACAAAAAGCGTACAAGAGACTACGCAAGGATGTCAAGTTTGACCTAATGAAGCATTGTCAGGTAGATTGCAATGAAAACGCAGTAAACAGTAGAGATATGAGTTGTCAACCAAAACATAAAATAAACATGGAAAGTTTCGCCCCTTTCTGGCTAAGCTAGGGTTAGAACACTGTTAATTAGTTAGGGTTTTGAATTTCCCCCAAATTGAAAAACTCAATACAGAGATCCACCACAAGAGATTGCCATCAACAGTATAGCAGCTTGTTCTTCTTCTCGTAGCTTGTTCCACCATGGCTTCCCTCTTTCATACGATGATCTCTTCCTCTGCTGCTGCTGCTGTTGTTTTTGATCGATCACCATCACTCTCACCTTCAACAAATCGCCGTTTCGTTTCGCATTCTTTGATGTTTTTCTTCTGCTTTTATCATATCCACTCATTTGTGATCTTCTCTTCTTGTTGTATTTGATTCCACACGCATTGCAAAGCGACTTTCAACAAAAACCAAATCAAAATTAATAATAATAATCACAAAAACATCGAAAATTAATAATCGTAAAAATAAAATAAAAAAACTTCAAATTCATTAGAAGAAATCAACGATTCAGCGGTAGAACTTCGAAATCGATACAATACATTTCGAGTTCATCTGAAATCAATAATCGCGAAAACTTAAAAATCATGTTGAAGAAAGAAACCAGCAATGAAGAGCCTCAAACATTTCAACAGCATAAAAAAATGAAGAAAAACATACTACCTTGGGACCAGCAGGACCGCCTCTCCAAAGAGGAGTTGTAGTGGTTTGACAATCGGTACAGCATTTTGTCTGATTTGAGGATGCTAACGGACTCTCGGCTTTTTCTTCGACTGATCTCTGCAAAAATATATAGTTGGATTTGAACTTGTTTAAATTTATATATATATAGAGAGAGAGAGAGAGTGAGAGAGATTGAGTTGGAGAAAACGATGAGAGTTGAACAAAGTGTGTGACTGTGTACCTTATCTTTCAGATCCATGATGATAATGAGGATTGCAACAGAACAAACACATAAAAAAGTGTGTGAATATGGATATGATCACTCACTGTGTGAGTGAGTGAGTGAGTGAGTGAGTGAGTAGAGGATGAGGGGTGGGTTCAGATATTGATGGCTGTTGGTTTGTATTATATGTGGCAGCCTTTGAGTTGTTACTTTGACCACCGAAGGGAGGATAATAATAATAAAAAAAAATTGAAAATTTTTGGAGAAGCGGGAGGAATTGCGTGGTGGCGCTGGTCGGCCGGACACAAAACCCTAGCCGAATTTATTGGTTATTTACTAAGGTACCCCTCCACGTTCTGGTTTAATTTTATTGTTATCTAATTTCTTTTAGATGTATGTTACTAGTTGATGTCCGCCCGTGTTGCGGGACGATGGCCGAATAATAAGCGAGTGTTAGGCAGCTTATTAACCATGAAAAACAACTAAATCGAGTCAACCAATTAAAAAAAACACTTTTATAGTTTTTGAAAAAAAAAAAAACTAAAACAATGGCAATATTGTAATTTTTAACTGAGGGAAAGTTGTATTTTTTTAACTGGGGTAAAATCGTACTTTGCCAAAAGTTAAAGTAATGGCAGTACTGAAAATTTGAACCAGGGGCAAAGTTGTAAATTTTCACAGGGGCAAATTTGTAATTTTGAACTTGGGGGTAACAGCGTAATATAAATTTGAACTAAGGGCACAATCGTAATTTTAAGCTGGAGGCAAAAGCATAATTTTATTTTGAACCGATGGCAAAATTGTAAGTTTGAGTTGGGGGCAAAAACATAATTTTATTTTGAACTGAGGAAAAAACGTAATTTTGAATTGAGGGCGAAATCACAATTTTTTTAAACAGGGAAAAATCACATTTTTGTACAAAGGGCAAAATCGTAATTTTTAGCTGGGGAAAACAGAATTTTATTTTGAACTGGGGCGAAAAGGTAATTCTGAGCTGAGGGCAAAACCACAATTTTATTTTGAATGGAGGGAAAAATCGTAATTTTGAGCTGGGACAAAATCGTAATTTTATTTTGAGCTGGGGGCAAAACGTAATTTTAAAGAGGGGCAAAAACGTAATTTTAGAATGGATATAAAATAATAAATTGACTGGTCCAACGGGGAGTGCCAGACAAAGTCGTATTTTTGAGTTGAGGGCAGGATCGTAATTTTGAGATGGGGACAAGAACGTAATTTTATTTTGAGTTGGGGGCAAAAACGTAATTTTAAAGTAGATATAAAATAATAAACGTGTTGGTCCAATGGGGGAGTGCCAGTCAGCTGCCTGGCACTATTCCCCCGACTTATAAATGTATATGTAGTAAATACCAAATCCAATGTAATGTATGTGTGGGATGATGAGTTAGAGTAGAGAGAGTAAAAATGTTCTTGGCTAACTACATGCATTTGTAGAGAGAGAATAAAGTTTGTGAATAGTGTTGTGTTTAAGACCACCGTAGTCCGGCGTTTTTTTTTTTTTAAATTGGCCCAAACCGCCCAATAACGCCCCAGGGCCGCCCCTGGGCGTTATTCGACGTTATTCACGAAAAAAAACCCCTTGGCGTTTTTTGAAACACGCCTTGCCCCCATCTCATTGTCCAATCACCTTCCATCTCCCTTTTTGTTATCCAATAAAATTTTTTTGAGAACTTTTTTTATTTAATTATTTTACATCTCATTTAACATAATGTCCCACATCCCCACTACACTCATTTTGTAAAAACGCCCAATAATACCACATTGCTGACTGAGCTGCCACATGACGCAAAACGCCTTAGGGTAGGCATTATTTACTCCAACGACTACGCATGGTCTAACGAAGAAAGAGAGTGAATATAGAGATAATGTGGCAAATATTTTTGCAAGAATTTTCATCTTGTATCGGAGATAGTCTTAGTTTATTTATTAAACAAACCATAATGGTTAATGCTTTCTAAGGGTCATTTTCCGCTACATTAGCATCATAATATCATTTTAATTTTTTTTTAATTTTCTAAATTATTTTCTCATCATTTGGCATTATACTAGAAATGTCTATCTCTTCATGCTCTTATAATGCCAAAGGGGACGGTGTTAAAGACGCTATCCAACTCCTTCACGCTCCTATGATACTTATTACACATGGCCTTATGTGTATTATTTAAATGTTATGATCTTGATTTTTTACAGCCCGCACAATGTATTATACCACGAAAAACACTCCAGAGTTCGTATCTTCACCCACGTGTGTGTGTGTTTGTCTTGATCTCATTCATCACCTTGTCAATAGTTGGGTGATGGAATGAGAATTAAGACAAGCACATGTTACGTTGGGTGTGGTTAGGCGATAACTCCAGTATCTTTACGATTGGTTCGGCCTAAGTGGTTAAAATGTGACTGACTCAAGCAGGTTCTATGGCATGAAATGGAGTAAGTGGGTTCCGAAAAAATGTAACATTTTTGCTCAGAGACAGGGTTTTTATGATGATAGCTCTAAGTAGAATAAACATTTTGTACAACTCCTAAGGGTGTGTGTTTTGCAATACATAACTTTAGTCTACATAGCATCTATTTAGGATAAATTAAACGTTTTCACCTTTATCTTAACACTATTTTCAGGCGGTGTCTTTTTCAATGATTTTTGACAGGTTTTGCCCTTTATAGGGATATTTGTTGCACATTTTGTCCTTTGGTCATAACCCTGTTAGTTTTTTTGGTTAAATATGCTCATGTGTCTTGCACATGAGGGCATTCTTGTCATTTCATCATTCCAAGGACTATTGTGTAAATAATTTATATTGAAAGACTATTTTGTTAAAAATATATATAAATAAAAAAATAAATCCACGCTCTCTCTAAAGTCTCCCACATCTCTTCTCTCTTTTCTCTCTCTCTCTCTCTCTACGATTTGCTCCCCCCCCCCACTCTATCTACAATCTACTTTCCCAAACAAGAGTGATCTAATAATCAAACAAGACTGAGTAATAAATGGGTTGCAAGATGCAAGATCAAGATGAATTGAACAAATACTGTAGGTCCCCTAATCCGTATGGATCTTCATAGAATCGTCGATCCAACCTAGAGTGCGGAATCCTCTAGATCAGATTTACACATAAACGAGTAGAAGAAGAAACGATGCACAATACTATCAATCTGGTATTCTATTGATTATCCAATGCGAAGTTTACAATCAATTCAAGACCCACGAGATCCCTCAGCCACTCTCTGTATATCCT
>NW_023395684.1:0-12862 GCF_002127325.2 Helianthus annuus | reverse complement strand
ACGAACAAGGTATACATATAGATCCGCCAAAATCAGTGCGATTAAGGATTGGGATCGGGCAATCCACTTATGTTCCTTTTCTTGTATTTATGTTAGATTTAGCTGTCTTTTTGCTTCTTTTGTGAATTTGAGCTCATTTAATCCTGAAAATACAAAAGGAAGACAAAAACACTCTTTTTCCAACATTAGTACTAAAAAAGGGTTAGTTTTATGCCTCATTTGATGTAATTTATATGTTGCATTTTACACACATCAATTTTTCACGAGTTTATCTCCAATTTCATCTAAAAACTTCTCTATTTTACAAAAACCTTCATCTTTTTCATCAAAACTTCTGATTTTGTTATGGATCTACACCTAAACGAGTGTATTGGGCTTAGCTTTGGCTTCCCAAGTTAGAGATCTGAATATTTCGTAGTCACCAAGTGTTTAATCCAAGGAAAAACTATTTTAAACTCGATTTTTACACTAAAACGGACCAAAACCGACATATGTTTTGTTCACTGGATAGTGGACGAAGCGGTGTCGAAACCGTCATGATAAAGGACTCGAAAATACATCTGATTCAGGCGAAAACACAGTTCCGAACGCATGAAGACGCTGAAACAGCCACCTGTACGAACGGGTCTAGCTTGTACGAAGCCACGGCATCGTACGAAGGCACTGCCTTCGTACCAAGGCACCCTTCGTACAACCCAACCCAAGTTCCCATATGTGACTGAACTGCTCAAAAGACCTCTCAGACTCTAAGTTTAAATAGTAGCATAAGGCTAGAGGGATGAACACTCGATTTCCCGAAGAAAGACGCGAAGAACACTCGATTTTGGAAACAGAAACAACAACTTGTACGAAGCATCTCTTCGTACGAGGGCACGCCTTCGTACGAAGACACGGCTTCGTACAAGGAATCTGTTTTCCACTTGACACTCCAACTTGACGGTTTAGCACTCTAGAAGACTTATGCACTTTTGTTCCCGTACGCAGGCTGATCCGGCGCTCCCTCCATTCATTTCCAGACCGTGTTTAACTGTTAAGCACGCACTATGAGTATACTCAACCCCTTTTTCGCTTAACGCACTTTTGGGTGTTACATACGTTCTCTATCAAAACACAACGTACACAATTCTTAAACTCTTTTAAAAACGCTAACCATTCTCGCATGTTATACGTGAATAGTTGAATGGTTGTTTGCTATGTTTACACAGTGATGACTTGCCATACTGTGACAACTCGAAATTCGAACCTATTTTGTGTAACATTACGTGTTTATGTGAACTATATTAATTGATTGAATGCATGATATGTTACGTGCTTTGTGTAATGTATGTATGTATATTAATGGCCGAACCGCACAACACTCACTCGATCACACAAGCCGTCCGGGCCTTACCTTCGTACACGGACCAAGGGCGGCCCAATAGAGGGCTCGGCCCACCCACCTTACACGCATAACACTAGGGTGTTAGTAACTTTCTCATACTTTTTGGCAAATCATTCACACACATAAAAACCCTAGCTCTTTCTCTCTCTCCCTCACGAACCCGACGGCAACCATCTCTCTTTTGAAGCTCTTGACTTGGTCGATCCCTTTCTTCTCTCAATCCAGTTAGTGCTTAGTGTTTTGTTAATTGTATGTTTATGATATTAACGATTTGCATGATAACCTAGGAGTCTTGTTAACATGGTGAACTATGATGTTAATTGGTAGTGTTCTTGTTAATCGGCTCTCATGTATGTATTGAATGTATCATATTAATCAAATGGTAATTGATGATACTTGATAATCGGCCGCTATGCTATATGTTTCGAATTGATAATCATGTGATGGTGTTCTAGACAATCGGGCATGTTTAAGTGATGTTGTTGTGCTATCATAAATTGTTGTTTTCATAATGATTTAGGATTAAACGTATGTAACCGGTTGGATGTTCATGAAATCGGACTAAAGGATATGATTATGATGGATGTTCATGTTTTGAATTCATTTAGAGTTCATGTAAATTAGCGAATAGATTGCTTGTTTGATCGAGTATTGATTAATGGCTGATTTGATCTGATTTGTGAAACTGCCAAGTTGTTAGCTGAGATTACGGAATCAATGAGCTGCAAAGTAGGAAACTGTTACAATCTGCTAGTCTCGACAAGGGTTGCGAGTCGAGAACTCATAGTCTCGACTCGAGACCACCATACCGACACAAAACAGCACATCTCGAGACCAGCATTGCGAGTCCTGTTGCGACACGAGACTTGACTCGAGACCACCTAGTCTCGAGTAATATATGCATAAGTCGAGACCTTCCTGATTTCGACTCGAGAACACCAAGACCTATACACGAGACCACCTAGTCCCGACTCGAGATCTCTGGTCTCGACTCGAGACCATGAACACGTACACACACTGTTTGACTTGCACACTGTTACGAGCCCAACCATTTGGGCCGCATACTTGGACTTGTTTACGTGATTGTACTGCTGATGAACTGCCATGATTATACTTGTGTACAATACTTGTAGAACATACGTGCACTACTTGAATACGAACCTAACTTGTATGGTAACCATGGTAGGACGTGATTGACCACCATATAGCTTAATTGAACCTTTGTGCAATCTGCCGAGCAACCTAAGGTGAGTTCACACAGCCAAGGCATGGGGTTCCCACGGTGGGAATGGGTTTGGATTATTTACTTGTACTTACCTAACTTATGGAACTTAGTTATATGGTCCTCGGGTGAGGAAGAGTTATTGATAAGATACGACTAGACTAGTGATACTAATAGAACTGATCTTCGCACACACGCCGGGGTTGGCTGCGATAATATGACTAATCTTCGCACACATGCCTAGGAAGGCTGCAAACTATACACTAAACTTCGCACACATGCCGGGTGGCCGCGATATAAATATACCTAGTCTAGAATACTTGGGAACTTTCCCTAATCTTTGCATACATGCCTAGAGGGCCGCGATACGAACTAATACGACACATGACTTAATGAACGAACACAAGGCTTATTATACTATTACAATTACTAAACTATTAACTGTGAACTCGCTCAACTAGTTGTTGACTCTCTGCTGCATGCCTTGCAGGAACTTAGGTACATATGGAGCTTGCACAGGGAGGAGCAGGTCGTTGTGGGACATGGATCGTGGATGCCCTGTTACAAACTTAAACACTAGAAACTTATTACTTGCTTTGGTTTACGCTATGCTTCCGCTACACTTTGAAACTATACTTATGTTTTGAACACCTATCGTATTGAATGATTGGTTTGCATTTACTTTTACTTGTTATTAATTACATGTTCGATATGATTGGTGGCTTGATCCTGGTCATGTCACGCCTCCAAGCGGTGGTACTCCGCGGGTCGATTTTGGGGGTGTGACAGATTGGTATGAAGATCATGTCTGGACGTGTTAACATGACTCAAGCCCAGTTGACGGCTCTCATCAACGAACAAGTTGCTGCGGCACTTGCAGCCGCACAAGCAGGAGGTATATCCTGTAGTTATAACTCACACTAGGATCTTTAGGTCCTACACTCCTAGACCAACTCTTGTGTTTAACTTTGCCCTATTCGTACACAATAGGTCGACACGCACCACAACCTGTTTGCACTTTCAAGAACTTCATGGACTGTCGTCCAAGCACATTCAGTGGCACAGAAGGAGCAGTGGGACTACTCCATTGGTTTGAGAAGCTCGAGTCGATATTCGAGATGTGTGAATGCCCTGAGGCTCGCAGGGTCAAGTACGCCACTGGCACGTTAGAAAGAATTGCGCTAACTTGGTGGAACGCGCAAGTTCAACTCCTAGGGTTGGCAGCTGCTAACGCCACCCCTTGGAACGATTTCAAGGAACTGATCAAAAGGGAATACTGCACACGCGATGACATCCACAAGTTGGAAGTAGAGCTTTACCATTTGAAAATGACGGGGTCAGAAATCGAAGCTTACACGAAACGGTCGAACGAACTGGCCATCTTGTGTCCAACCATGGTGGACCCTCCAATCAAGCGTATCGAGTTGTACCTCAAGGGTCTAGCATCCGAGATTCAGAGCCATGTGACATCGGCTAACCTCGACAACATCCAAGACATCCAGCGTCTTGCCCATCGACTCACCGATCAAGCAGTGGAACAGAACAAACTACCAAAACGCATCAGTGCTACCACTACTACTGCTACTACTTCTGCTACTCTCAGCGATAACAAGAGAAAACGGGATGGGGATTCCAGCAAGGGATCAGTTTCTGTTCAGTCTCAAGCACAGCAGCGCAAGACAAATGACTACCAGAATCCGAGTCAGCAATCATCAGGCAGTCAGGGGCAGGGTGGATATCGGGGATTTCACCCACTGTGTAATAGGTGCAACAGACACCACAGTGGACGGTGTCGCAAGGAACGTTGTCAGAGATGTCTCAAGTTAGGGCATGAAGCTAAAGACTGCAGGAGTTCGCAACCTGCGAATCAGAATTAGCAACTCCCACCACCAGCTCCACAGAACCAGCAGCAGCAGCCACAGCGAGGAAACCGGGGATGTTTCTAGTGTGGGGCTGAAGGTTATTTCAAGCGTGATTGCCCCAAGTTAAACCAGAACCAGAACCGCAACAACAACAATCACTAGGGCAACGGGAACAACAACAATGGGGGAAACAACAACAACGGCAACGAAGCTAGGGGTCGTGCTTTCGTGCTGGGTCAGGGCGACGCAAGGAATGATCCCAACGTAGTTATGGGTAAGTTTCTTCTCGACGACTTTTATGTTACTGTTTTGTTTGATTCGGGTGCGGATACAAGTTATATGTCTTTGAAAGTTAGCCAAATGTTAAAACGTACACCCACACTTCTAAACACCAAGCATGTCGTAGAATTAGCTAATGGTAAGAGTCTAGAGGCCACGCACATAGTTCAGGGTTGTAATCTTATCCTCGCGGGTCAGACTTTCTCGATCGATCTCATCCCCATAGTTTTGGGTAGTTTCGACATCGTCATTGGTATGGACTGGTTATCTCAACATCACGCAGAGATCTTGTGCAAAGAGAAGATTGTTCGTATCCCTCGTTCTGGTCGGGAACCTCTCGAGGTTCAAGGCGACAAGAGTGGTGTTGTGGTTGGCATCATCTCTTTTCTAAAGGCTCAGATGTGTTTGCGTAAGGGCCACACTGCCATTCTGGCACTTGTCACCGATGCATCAGCAAAGGAAAAGAAATTGGAGGACATTCTAATAGTTCGCGACTTTCCTCAAGTGTTTCAAGAGGAATTACCTGGTCTACCGCCTCATCGCCAGGTCGAGTTTCAAATCGAGCTAGCACTAGGAGCAGCACCGATAGCACGTGCACCGTATCGATTAGCTCTATCAGAGTTGGAAGAACTCTCTATGCAACTACAAGAGCTCTTGGATAAGGGCTTTATTTGACCTAGCTCTTCGCCTTGGGGAGCCCCAGTACTATTTGTGAAGAAGAAGGATGGTACCTTCCGTATGTGCATTGACTACCGTGAACTGAACAAGGTGACGGTGAAGAACCGTTATCCTCTTCCACGTATTGACGACTTATTCGACCAGTTGCAAGGGTCGAGCTACTACTCCAAAATAGACTTGAGGTCAGGTTACCAACAGCTGAGAGTCCGGGATGAGGACGTCTCCAAAACAGCATTCAGAACTCGCTACGGCCACTACGAGTTCCTATTCATGCCATTCGGGCTAACGAACGCACCGGCAGTCTTCATGGATCTTATGAACAGGGTGTGCAAACTCTACCTGGATAAGTTTGTGATTTTTTTCATCGACAACATTCTGATCTACTCCAAGAGTCAGGAGGAACACGAGCAGCACTTACGGCTTATCTTGGAACTTCTTTGAAAGGAACAACTGTACGCCAAGTTTTCAAAATGCGACTTCTGGCTTCGTGAAGTCCATTTTCTAGGCCAATTGGTAAACAAGGATGGGATCCATGTCGATCCATCCAAGGTAGATTCGATCAGGAACTGGCCTGCACCGCGTACACCAACGGAAATACGCCAATTCTTGGGATTGGCGGGTTATTACAGGCGATTCATCAAAGACTTCTCAAAGATTGCACAGCCGCTTACGCTACTGACACAGAAGGGTGTCACCTACCGTTGGGGTAATACTCAGGAAACTGCTTTTCAGCACTTAAAGGATAGACTTTGCAGTGCACCTATCCTCTCATTGCCAGAGGGCACGGACGACTTCGTGTTTTATTGTGATGCATCCATTCAGGGTCTTGGATGTGTGTTAATGCAGCGACAAGGTCATTGCTTACGCTTCGCGCCAAATCAAGGTTCACGACCGGAGGATGCACGATTTAGAGCTGGGAGCTGTTCTTTTCGCGCTCAAGATATGGCGACACTACCTGTACGGTACCAAGTGCACTATCTACACTGATCACAGGAGTCTCGAGCATATCTTCAAGCAGAAGGAATTGAACATGCGTCAACGTCGATGGGTTGAACTACTGACCGATTACGAATGCGCTATTAAGTACCATCCAGGCAAAGCCAATGTTGTGGCTGACGCACTCAGTCGGAAAGACACTACACCTAAGCGCGTGCGAGCATTGCAGCTCACCATTCAGTCTGGTCTTCCTGCACAGATACGAGATGCTCAGGTAGAAGCATTGAAACTAGAAAACGTCAGGGCTGAAGCCCTACGCGGCTCAAGGCAACGATTAGAACAGAAGGAAGATGGCGCCTACTATGTAACAGGGCGTATTTGGGTCCCACATTATGGCAACCTGCGTGAGCTGGTAGCGGATGAAGCTCACAAGTCTCGCTACTCGGTACATCCAGGGTCGGTTAAAATGTACCATGACATCAGAACAACTTATTGGTGGCCTAGCATGAAGGCCCACATCGCCACCTATGTCAGCAAGTGCTTGACCTGTACAAGAGTCAAGGCAGAATATCAGAAACCAGCGGGCTTACTTCAGCAACCAAAGATACCACAATGGAAATGGGAGGAAATTTCCATGGATTTTGTTACAAGCCTACCTAGATCCCAGCGTGGGAACGATACTATTTGGGTGATCGTGGATCGACTCACCAAGTCTGCTCACTTCTTGGCAATCAAAGAAACGGATAAGTTCTCCACACTAGCAGACATATACTTAAAAGAAGTAGTCTCAAGGCACGGGGTGCCCACCTCTATCATTTCGGATCGCGAAGCACGATTCACATCAGAACTATGGCAAGCAATGCATAAGGCGTTTGGCTCTCGGTTAGATATGAGCACGACTTATCACCCTTAGACGGATGGGCAGTCTGAGCGCACGATTCAAACTCTAGAAGACATGCTTCGGGCATGTGTCATCGATTTCGGCAACAACTGGGAAAAGCATCTCTCTTTGGTGGAGTTCTCATACAATAACAGTTATCACACCAGCATACAAGCCGCTCCATTCGAGGCATTGTACGGGCGTAAATGCCGGTCACCTCTCTATTGGGCAGAGGTGGGGGATAGTCAGATCACGGGTCCAGAACTTATAGTGGACACCATGGAAAAGATTGCACAAATACGACAACGCATGGCGGCAGCTCGCGACCGTCAGAAAAGCTACGCGGATAAGCGTAGGAAGCCATTGGAATTTCAGGTCGGGGACCGGGTTTTACTTAAAGTCTCACCCTGGAAGGGTGTGGTTCGTTTTGGCAAACGGGGCAAGCTCAATCCGTGATATGTCGGACCATTCGAAATTGCAGAAAGAATAGGCAAAGTAGCCTACCTACTGAATCTACCAACTGAACTCGGTGCAGTTCACAACGTTTTTCACGTGTCAAATCTGAAGAAGTGTCTGTCAGATGAGACCCTCATAGTTCCCTTGAAGGAGCTCACTATCGACGAGCAGTTGCAGTTCGTCGAGGAACCTGTTGAAATCACGGACCGGGATGTCAAGGTCCTCAAGAACACGAGAATCCCTCTTGTTCGAGTTTGTTGGAACTCCCGTCGTGGCCCAGAGTTCACCTGGGAACGCGAAGATCAGATGAAAGAAAGGTACCCCCAATTGTTCGCGAACAGTACAACCACTACTGAGGCTGAAGCTACCACGGAATTTCGGGACGAAATTCCAGATCAACGGGGGGAGGATGTGACACCCCAGGAAAACCAGTAAACGATACAACTTACCTAGCTTCCTCAGTGAGTACGTACCAAATTTCGGGATGAAATTTCTTTTAAGTTGGGGATAATGTGACAACTCGAAATTCGAACCTATTTTGTGTAACATTACGTGTTTGTGTGAACTATATTAATTGATTGAATGCATGATATGTTACGTGCTTTATGTAAGGTATGTATGTATATTAATGGCCGAACCGCACAACACTCACTCGATCGCACAAGCCGTCCGGGCCTTACCTTCGTACACGGACCAAGGGCGGCCCAATAGAGGGCTCGGCCCACCCACCTTACACGTATAACACTAGGGTGTTAGTAACTTTCTCATACTTTTTGGCAAATCATTCACACACATAAAAACCCTAGCTCTTTCTCTCTCTCCCTCACGAAACCGAAGGCAACCATCTCTCTTTTGAAGCTCTTGACTTGGCCGATCCCTTTCTCCTCTCAATCCGGTTAGTGCTTAGTGTTTTGTTAATTGTATGTTTATGATATTAACGATTTGCATGATAACCTAGGAGTCTTGTTAACATGGTGAACTATGATGTTAATTGGTAGTGTTCTTGTTAATCGGCTCTCATGTATGTATTGAATGTATCATATTAATCAAATGGTAATTGATGATACTTGATAATCGGCCGCTATGCTATTTGTTTCGTGTTGATAATCATGTGATGGTGTTCTAGACAATCGGACATGTTTAAGTGATGTTGTTGTGCTATCATAAATTGTTGTTTTCATAATGATTTAGGATTAAACGTATATAACCGGTTGGATGTTCGTCAAATCGGACTAAAGGATATGATTATGATGGATGTTCATGTTTTGAATTCATTTAGAGTTCATGTAAATTAGCGAATAGTTTGCTTGTTTGATCGAGTACTGATTAATGGCTGATTTGATCTGATTTGTGAAACTGCCAAGTTGTTAGCTGAGATTACGGAATCAATGAGCTGCAAAGTAGGAAACTGTTACCATCTGCTAGTCTCGACAAGGGTTGCGAGTCGAGAACTCATAGTCTCGACTCGAGACCACCATACCGACACAAAACAGCACACTCGAGACCAGCATTGCGAGTCCTGTTGCGACTCGAGACTTGACTCGAGACCACCTAGTCTCGAGTAATATATGCACAAGTCAAGACCTTCCTGATTTCGACTCGAGAACATCAAGACCTATACTCGAGACCATGAACACGTACACACACTATTGGACTTGCACACTGTTACGAGCCCAACCATCTGGGCCGCATACTTGGACTTGTTTACGTGATTGTACTGCTGATGAACTGCCATGATTATACTTGTGTACAATACGTGTAGAACATACGTGCACTACTTGAATACGAACCTAACTTGTATGGTAACCATGGTAGGACGTGATTGACCACCATATAGCTTAATTGAACCTTTGTGCAATCTGCCGAGCAACCCAAGGTGAGTTCACACAGCCAAGGCATGGGGTTCCCAGGGTGGGAATGGGTTTGGATTATTTACTTGTACTTACCTAACTTATGGAACTTAGTTATATGGTCCTCGGGTGAGGAAGAGTTATTGATAAGATACGACTAGACTAGTGATACTAATAGAACTGATCTTCGCACACACGCCGGGGTTGGCTGCGATAATATGACTAATCTTCGCACATATGCCTAGGAAGGCTGCGAACTATACACTAAACTTCGCACACATGCCGGGTGGCCGCGATACAAATATACCTAGTCTAGAATACTTGGGAACTTTCCCTAATCTTCGCATACATGCCTAGAGGGCCGCGATACGAACTAATACGACACATGACTTAATGAACGAACACAAGGCTTATTATACTATTACAATTACTGAACTATTAACTGTGAACTCGCTCAACTAGTTGTTGACTCTCTGTTGCATGCCTTGCAGGACCTTAGGTACATATGGAGCTTGCACAGGGAGGAGCAGGTCGTTGTGGGACATGGATCGTGGATGCCATGTTACCAACTTAAACATTAGAAAGTTATTACTTGCTTTGGTTTACGCTATGCTTCCGCTACACTTTGAAACTATACTTATGTTTTGAACACCTATCGTATTGAATGATTGGTTTGCATTTACTTTTACTTGTTATTAATTACATGTTCGATATGATTGGTGGCTTGATCCTAGTCATGTCACACCTCCAAGCGGTGGTACTCCGCGGGTGGATTTTGGGGGTGTGACACATACCACCCTTAGCAACGATAGTACTATGGTGAACATGTATCGCGTATACTCAATCTCGCAGTCATGTTGGTTAGCTTGTATCATTGTCGATAGCTTACTTGATTGGCCCCTTTACGTGTTACTTATGCAAACTTGTGTACTCACCTTTACATTATTGTATTGACCTTTATTTGAACGTATGTGACAGGTTGATGGATTACTGCTGGAAATGGTCTAGGATTTCTAGAAACCCGCCTAAACTTTATTGCAAGTTTTGTTATATTTGTTTTGTTGCTTGAAAAACTACTGAATTTCGTTTCGGATTTTGTGAGAATATTTGTTTGATTGTATGGGAAATTGAACCTTATTAAATATTGTCATAAATATTCGTTATGGATTCTCTCGAGTAACCTATTCACATCATGCCACATCCCGATGATTCCGCCATCAGTTGGGGTGTGACAGGTTGGTATCAGAGCCATAACTATAGGAAATTAGGTAGAATTGCATGCTTCGACCTAGTCTATAGTCTAAGTACCAGAACAGACTTCCTTGTATGAACCTGCTCACTTCGTACGAACCCACATGCCGCACCTTCGTACGAACTTCGTATGAAGGGAGCCTTTCCTAAGGCATGTAAGTATTTGCCTTTCCTAAGGCTAACACAATGTACACGCCTTTCCTAAAGGCTAACACAATATACACGATTGAAGACTTGAAGACACTCGTATAACACAAACGAGTGATTGCTTCGGGATTAAGTGTGGAAACTAAGAACTCTCGATAAAATCACTCACTCTGCACATTACTCTTAGCATGAGAATCTTTCGTGAGTTAGGAGTGATATCCATATCTCGACGGAAATCTCCATTTCTATCTTGTGGTTGTTCTTACCATAGTTAGGAGTGAAGTTGTTAAGTTAGGGGTGAAACCCGCATCTTAATAACCCGTTCCACTCCCTAAACTGATTTTTAAATGATCTCACCAAAGACTCGACTATTCCAATGACTCAGGGCATGCAGTAACTGGAAGGACAAATGTCGTTAGTCGTGTTACAGTGAGAGCAAAAGTCTATTAGGCCAAAGCGTATGCCCGAACTTGTTGGGAATAGTTGAATCACTTTGGGTAGTCGATGTCTCAACACCCAGGATGCTCTATTTATTTTAAGCCTGCAATTGTCGTTTTTACGCATCATCGAATTTATTGTGTTTATGTGTTTTAAAAGCGTAAAGTTCAAAGTTACGTTTTATGCGTTCGTTTTATCGCTCCCCGCTTTGATACGCACAACTCACATAACTCTCGCAATCTAAAACGCTAACTAGTCGCGAACAAACTAAGAAGTCTTATTTACTTTTGTAAGGGCATAATCTAGTATATTTGCGTCCGTCCTGGGTTGGTCTATGTGGGTTGGGATCGATATGGGGTATAGACTTGTTTGGTTGTTTTGTAGTCTATGGGGTATGGGCTTGGTTTAATGTAATAGGGCATCCTATGTTAGTATAAATAGGAGGTTCCTAACTCAATTTTGGTTATTGATTCTTGAACAAACTTTGTGCGATATCAAGTACCAGACGATCTCTAGCTCGTGTGCTTGTTTTGCTTTGAATCAATACATTTGCTATTCAATCTTCTGCATCTTGCTTGTAATTCCGCTACTTGTTTGTTGTTTGATATCTGATTGTGTAGTTTTGGGACTTACAATTGGTATCAGAGCCTAAGTAGTCTTGCGAAGGCTCGGTTTGAATCGGATATCTTGAAGATTGAAGGTTGTTTGCTGCTGATCGGTGATCAAGTTTTACAAGAAAAGGTCTGTTTTCCTTTTGTTTAAGTCATATTTATACTTTTTCTTTATGTCGAACTGTTTCTTAGGTTTTTAAATAAAAAAGGTTGCAGGTTTTTCTACTTGAAAAATCGTGTTTTTGACTCTTGAAATCGACCTGAGTTGAGGGTCAGACCCACAAAACACAACTCTGAAACAATCGCTTTTTTTTGTTTCGGTATAAACTGATTTTTTTTGAAACAACAATACAGAGTTTAAGATTCAAAGTCAGTTGATTTTGGTTAAAATTTTACATAAAACTGGGCAATTTTTAAGTGTTAAAATCCAGATCTGGATTCTGATTTTTACATTTAAAAACTAAAGTTTGTGTTTTCAGCAGAATTTAAACCTAGAAAGTGCAGTTTTTGTGAAAAGTGTTCTTGAATGTTTTAAATTTTCTAGGTTTGTATTTCGAAGTTCATCAATTATTCATAAAAAAACTTTGAATAATTTTTGGGTTTAATTGGTTGGTGTACAAGATTATTTGTGTTTGCAGATTTTTTGGAAAGTTGTTGCAGGGTATTTTCAAACAGAATCGGGAGAAAAGGTTACCGGATCTTTCGGGATTTAGTTGAAATTTCTTGTGATTGAAAATTTCCATAACAGAATCGTATTTCCAAAAACTAAAGTGTGCGAGTTCAAGTGATTTTGAATCTTTGGTTTGGGCTTGGGAAGAGTGTGCGAGCCCAAAAGGAGTGTGTGACGTCTAAAACTTCTTAAAAATTATTT
>NW_023395683.1:0-12876 GCF_002127325.2 Helianthus annuus | reverse complement strand
CCCCACTCTCTCCCCTCTCCTCCCTCTCCCCGCATCGGTGTTCCCTCACCGATTTTTCTCCCCAAATCGGTAAAACCAATTCGGTAAACATGTGGGCATTGGTTAGACATCGGTGCTGATGCCCTTTGCCGACTCCCTCCGGACCTTCTAACCATTCAGAGGCAAATGTCTGAACCATTCAGACATCTGCTTACGAAACAAACAGTCTGAACCATTAAGGGTCTCATTAAGAGGTAAAACAAACAACCCTTAAGACAGAAATTAATATCCAGTTTTTTTTATATAGATCAGTTTTATAAAGAGAAAACGATATATATAAAATAAATATCAATAGTGTGCAGCACATAACAATCGATTACAATTTTTAGTATTTAATCAAGTGTAGAGATAGAACAAAAATTGTAAAACGTTACATATTTTTAAATGTGTTGAGCACCTAAGATATCTGTTGGCAGAAATAAAATATTTATCTAATTAAGATTATGAGGGTAACGAACTAATATTTATTCCGAATGTTTTGAGTAAAGAAACTTTTGGTTCATGACATTATACTTACTGTTTGGTGGATAATTTTAATGTTTGGTAACGATATGTTGTTTGATAAGGGGGGGAGGGGCAGTGACTTCTGTTTTTTGTTGGAGCGAATTTAAAAGAGTAGAAGATGAATTACAAACTTGGTACATATGATAAGATTTGTTTATTCGACCTTTTCCTATAAGGTCACTAGCAATTTAGTTTTATAAAATTTAGAGATTGAAGTAGATTTTATTTTTATAAAACTGATGTATATAAAAAATGGAAATTAATTTTTGTCTTACTTTATAAAATTTAAAAGATCCTTCACCTTAATAGAAAAAAATATTTGAGTTAGTGGTTGGATAAAAATATATACAAATTATGTGACAAAACTATTTATTTTTTTATAAGAACTGCATGTATATTCTGTTTTAGATATATGTAACAAAATTAAGTATACAAAAGAAATAAAAAAGAATTTAAGTAAATTGCCAAAATCGTCCCTAAGGTTTTATATTTGCCAGTTTCATCCAAATATCCTTTAATTTAATAGAAAAAAGTAAACTAAGTGGTTTATATTAAAATAGCAAAAAATGACAAAGGTAAAAGGCTATTTAGTACAAAAAATCATTTTGGATAAAACTGACAAACAGACCTAAAACTCTGGAATGATTGTGGCAATTTATTCCTCACAATAAACTATGTATGTTTATGGTGAAATTAAATTCGATTTTAGTTAAATACCATATGTAGGACTTGAAACACTATGCATGTTGTAACATGTGTGATTTTGGCCTTATGCCTCTTCAAACTAGGGGTGTTCAGGATTCGTTTCGAATTCGAAAAATTCGAAATTCGTTTAAATTCGATTCGATTATCAAGAATTCGTTTCGATTATAAGAATTCGAATTCGAATTCGATTCAATTCGAGTCAAGTAAATCGAATACGAATCGAATACGAATTTATAATTTCAAATTCGATTCGATTCGAATTTCGAATAAAAATTATACATTTTTAATTATTATTTTTATATATAACAAAATTTATAACTTTTATTAAGCAATACTATAAATTCTTTTCTATTTTTTCCAAGTATTAAAATTACCCATTACATGACCCATAAGTAAAACCTAATTAACAAATCTATCAATAGATTTCTAAATATAAAATTATTAACTTATAATGTGGAGTGATTATTCCCGGCTTCTAGTTTTGAATTTAGACTTGTGGTATTTTATGTGAAACTTTTTAATGTGATATCGTGTTTTATGGCTGCTTTAAAATTTATGTTTCATTTTTATAGTTTTTTTACATGTTTTAAAGAATCTGAATTAAATCGAATTTATTCGAATTCGATTCGAATTCGAAATTTTAATCGAATACGAATCGAATACGAATTGGGTTTTTTTATTCGAATACGAATTCGATTTGAATTCGATAGGTTTTAATCGAATTCAAATCGAATACGAATTCAAGGAAAAATAAAAATTATTCGAACAATTCGATTCGAATAATTCGAAAATTCGATATTCGATTCAATGAACACCCCTACTTCAAACTTGAAAATTGCACTAATCAATTGATCAAATATGTTTGTAAAGCTATAAAAAGGTTGACATTTTGCTTTTTGACCGAAATGAATATTATATTTTTTTTATGATAAACTAACTTACTTTAGAACACTTATATACTTTCACATTGCATGATTTAAACTCTTCATTTTTTAGATAAAAAGGAAATACCTTATCACCATATCATGTTTCCTGGGAAAAAAAGTTATATAATGAATCACTAAGATTGCTCCGTGGTTTGCACCCAACTATCAAGATAATAAAGTTGGGAAGTTTAAGCATCAATTGTAGCATCAAAGCGTAATATATTGCTTATGGCTTTAGAGTCTAGTGACATCTTAGGGTTTGGATAAGAATTTGGAACCAATAGGTCCTGGGTTTAATTCCTATAAGGGGGTTTTTTCCATATTTATTGGGTTCCCTCCTGAATTAGTGTATAAACATTATTGCCTAGTGGGGATGGATATGATCGGGTGGTTCCACTGGTGGCACGATGATACTCCAGTGGTCTGTCAGTACTCCAAATTTACCGTTCAAAAAAAGCGTAATGTATTACGGTGTATCACACATACTCAAGACGCAGACGCGTAAGGGTATACTCAATAAATAAAGGAAGTTATTACCCTTGTAACTTATAACCATAAAGCCTCCTTAGCCAATATGAGGCTAGCCCACATGGTAGAGGATCATGCTTCTTAGAGAGAAGATCCTCGGTTCAGACATAGGCAAAGAGAATTATTTAGTTAATTGGTATAATGTAGGGTAGGAATAAGCTTTGCTATTCCAAAAAATAAAACAAATAAAGCCTCATTGGGTTTTAGCTTTGCACGGTTCAGTTCGGTTCGATTGTTGGCCTTAACTAAAACCAAGACTGAAGTAATCAGTTAATCCATTTTATCAACCATTCGGTTTTGAGTTAATCAGTTTGGTTTATTCAGTAATTTTGTTAGTTTACGGGTCAGTTCGTTAAAATTCAAACCAAACCAAACTTGAGCTAAAAGTTTTACTTAGAAATATATAGAATAGAGGTATAATTACATGAAAAGGTAGTATAAATACATAAAAATTCAGGTATAAATACATGAATTAGATATTTAAGTATATGAAATGGAGGTACAAAACATAAGATATATGAAAGGGAGGTATAAAAGTTTGAAATATATGAAAATATGAATGGTTCGGTTCGGTTAATTTCGGTTAACCGTGGATAAAAAACCTATAACCGATCTTAGGTTAATTCAGTTTTCAGTTAATCGGTTTATTTCATATCCTTTTTGTCAGTTTTCGGTTCAATTTCAGTTAACAGTTCGATTATTGTTCACCTATAATACCATAACAAATTTTATATCCAAAAAGTGTTTAAGACTCAATCAAAAAATATTTTATTGGAAAAATTACACTTTTTGTCATTTGTCTTAATACCATTCTTCAGACGGTGTCACTAAAAACAAAAACCGAAAAGCTTTGTAATTATGTTTCAAAATCTTATGCCTCACGCTCTATTGCCCTAACCAATTTAAGTCTTAAATGTGCATAAATATTTAGACTTTTCCCATGCATAAATGTATTCTTTGTAAATAAAACAAATAAATCCCATCCACCCACCACACCCCTCCTTAAACACACACACTCTCTCTCTACTACCACTACCTCCTGCCACCATCACCACTCAAACTTTTTATAAAAAAACTACCTTTAACACTCAATAGAACCTTCATATCACAATCAAATTTCGACTTAAATTTGGGCATTTTCATCTAACACACTTTAAACCTAATCTTCAATCTCAACTTCAAATCAATTTTGAAAACAACATCACTATTTTCAGAATTGTACTTCTATTTTAGACCTCTCACAACTTGTTCACCTTTGAAACCGCAATCACTTCGATTTTGAAGATGCATCTAAAGATGCAACTGAAACAGCAGGTGAGCAGGTTGCAGGAGACGCCGTTGGGGTGGATTTGCAGGGTTGTAGGAAACGGCGCAGGTGAGGGAGTTACAAGACGCCGCCAGGGTGGGGGTTACATGTCGCAACCCCCGTCCCCTAATAACCTGGAAACGGGCGGCCGCAGCCAATTTTGGTGGTATCCAGGTGTTTATCATTTTGGCAGCGGAAATTACATCAGGACTGTATTTAGGAAATATTGTATCAGAGTAAAATACCACGCTTTTTAATATATTAAACACATGGAAAAATCCTAAGTTTCAAGTTCACACATTCTTATAGGGATAAATCCTATTTTATTTAAAAACATCTCTTTATTTAGGTAACTTTATAGTTAATTTTCCAAGCCTTCAGTGCTATCTAGCTGGCTTCTACTTGGCTTTCACATTTTGTTACCTGAAACGCGTTTAAAAACATTTTGTCAGTGGGAAATATTGGTGAGTGAATCCCGGTTTAATAAAGTTTAGTAAAAACCATTGTACAGTATTGAGGGCGGTCGCGCAGTTACATTTGTTTCCATCTACTTAATTACCCCACGGTACTGTCAACCCGACTTGTGGTCATGTTACTCCTCGCAAGGTAGTAACAAATTTTGTATACAAAATCCCAACATACCGACGATAATTGTAGAATACAAATACTCAATCACTGTTTAATGTAATTTAATTTAGGTGAGGTTTTGTAAAAACAATTTGCAAAAAGAAGATTACTCACATTGTTGTCTTAGGTTTTCTTTAAGGGTTTCTTGGTGATTATCTATAAATTACACAAATGCACACGCGTTAGTATAATAACCCCATATTTACATTAGTAATACCCTCCACGAGACGACATTCCAACGACTACGTTGGGCAGAACCACGACAGCCGTTACGGAACCCTGGATCAATCGGGCAGCGTATCTAATACGTAACCGGGGTTATGATACTTACAACGGAGCAGAACTTCGTTAACTAGGGGGGTATAATACCCGGAGATTATGCCTACAATTCAGAAATTTTGAGAGAGAAAGAGATTTGAACGATCGGAACTGAAGGCCGAAGCCCTGCGTAAGATGTAGCCAAGGGCTACGCGGCCCGCGTAATAGACTGGGTAGGCTCGACACGTGGCGGCACCGGGTTAAGCCTAGTGGCCTATCTGTCGCGGCCCGCGTAAGAGGTAGCCAAGGGCTACGCACCCCGCGACAGCCCCTTAAATTTTGTTTTTAATTAATTTTAATAAAAATAAAGGTATTCGGGGCCCGTTTTCGCATACGGGGTGTATTTTAGGACATATTTGGATATTTTAAATATATTAGGGGTGTCAGAAATATTTTGGAGGGTTGTTATATCCTCCCCACCTTGTTTTAGAACTCGTCCTCGAGGTCTACTGGAATAAATGCGGGTATTTCCTTTGCATTTCCGATTCAAGCTCCCATGTTTACTCTGGTCCTCTTTTGGAGTCCCATTTTACTTTGACTAGAACTAATCTCTTGTGTTTGAGGTTCTTGACTTTCTTGTCTTCAATCTGTAGAGGCCTTTCTACAAATCTTAACTGCTCATTTTCCTCTATATCCTTAAGAGGTACCATCAGTGATTCATCAGCTAAGCATTTCTTGAGATTAGATACATGAAATACATCATGTATTCCTGCCATTTGCTCTGGCAGTTGTAGCTGATAGGCTACAGGTCCAATTCTTCTAATAATCTCAAATAGTCCAACATACCTGGGGCTTAGCTTTTCCCTTTTGATGAATCTTACTACTCTTTTCCAAGGAGAGACCTTTAATAACACTTTGTCTCCTACCTGAAATTCTAACGGTTTGCGTCTGTTATCTGCATAACTCTTTTTTCGATCACGCGTTGTTTTCAGTCGTTCCTTGACTTGAATGATTTTGTCGGTTGTTTCTTGTACTATTTCAGGTCCGGATAGTTGTTTTTCCCCAATTTCTGCCCAACAGACTGGGGTACGGCACTTTCGTCCATAAACAGCTTCGAATGGTGCAGCACTGATACTTGTGTGATAGCTGTTATTATAAGAAAATTCTATCAATGCTAAGTGATCGTCCCAATTACCTCCGAAATCGACTACACAAGCTCTAAGCATGTCCTCCATTGTCTGAATTGTTCTTTCGCTTTGTCCGTCCGTTTGAGGATGGTAGGTTGTGCTTAGATTTAACTTGGTTCCCATTGCCTTTTGGAAACTTGTCCAAAAATGATAGGTAAAGCGGCTATCCCTATCAGAAACAATTGATAAAGGAATTACATGTAATGAAACTATTTCATTTACATATAGCTTAGCTAATTGTTCCATGCTGAAAGTTTCCTTCATTGGTAGGAAATGAGCTGACTTAGTTAGCCTATCTACAATCACCCAGATTGTATTATTACCTTTTCTTGTTTTGGGTAATTTGGTAACAAAATCCATTGTTATCAATTCCTATTTCCACACTGGCATTTCTAATTGCTGTAATAAACCTGAGGGTTTCTGGTGTTCAGCTTTGACTTGTGAACAGGTTAAACATTTAGAAACATAAGCTGCTATGTCCTTTTTCATTCCTATCCACCAAAAATTCTTTCTTAAATCCTGATACATCTTATCACTTCCAGGATGCATCGTATACTTAGACTTAGGGGCTTCTTCTAGTATACGGTGGCGTAGGTTTCCTAATTTGGGTATCCACATTCTTTTCTTATGGTGTTGGGATTGAACCCTATCAGAGGAACAAATAATTAAAGCCAAAACTGGATCAGAGCAGTGGATCCTGAATAAGCAGATGTTGATATACAAATCTCTCCCCTTGAAAGTGATTACAACTACTGATGACCTCCTATCTGCTGATCTTGCTAAACTGCTGACCCATAACTGCTGCTCAACTAAAGATCTGATGGAAGACTAAAGTCCTGCTGATTCAAGCTACCGCCTTGAGTCAAGCACTGCTGATCCGGACAAGTGCTGCTGGGTTCACAGCAGCAGAAGGTTGCAGCAGCTGTTCTAAAGTCTGTTTTGTAATAGAATGTATTAGCAGTAGTTAACACAAGCAGTGTCTGTATAGATCAGAGGTTAGAGTTTGTTAGGAGGTTAGATGTCACTTTCATGGTGACGTCAGCTAAGATGCTCAGTAGTTTGCAAGTGCCTATAAATAGTTCGGTACTTGGTACTGTTCTATTAGCTCTTTGCATCATTCGTCTTCTTTGCACGAACAAACTACTGAGCTCTGGCTGAGGGGGAGTTTGCAATCACTCATCAATCATTGTAATCGTGTTTGAAATAAATTCAATCTTTCGGTTCATTGTGTAAAGATGTTTGATAAAAGTATTACTCTCGTTTGATTGTATGCAAAGTTTGTTTTCATCTTAATTTCCGCTGCACACTCATCCATCTTCATCTTATTTACAAACATAAAATACAACAAAAAACAAACTCAGATCCAACAATTGGTATCAGAGCTTGGACAGTCAAATTTGATTTAACAATCATTTTGACGTAAATAGTTCAGCTGATAAACAGTTGATACTGATCGTTTGTTCGTCGTTGAAAAACAGAGTAAGGATTAATCACCATTAAAGTTGATTTCTCAGTACCTGTAAAACAACAAGAATGACGTCACAATCTCAGGACGATAAAAACAACATTGGTTCTCTTTTTAAACCACCTATGCTAAAAAGAAATGAGTACAACATCTGGTAGAGGAGGATGGGTCACATCCTCGCTCAATAAAGCACAGGTTGTTGGAAGTCTGTCATTTTTGGTCCTCATGTTCCTACAGTGCCAAGCGCTGAAGATGCTAAAAAACAAGTTCCAAAACCTGTTGAAAATTATACTGAAACGGATTATCAAAAATTTGAACTAGATGCTAAAGCGTTTAGTATCATAGCATCAGCGCTGCCCAACGAAATATATGCTGGATTGTTAAATTGTGACAATGCCAAAGAGTTGTGGGACGCTCTTAAGGAACAGTTTGGAGGTACCGAAGAAGTCATAGAAAACAATAGGGAAATCCTGAACCAACAGTATGAAACATTTTGTCATGTTAAAGGTGAATCACTGAGGCAACAATTTGAGCGTTTCAGTTGTCTCATCAGTGAACTGAGGCTTGTTAAAACCACTTTTACAAACTCAACTCAAAACAGCAGGTTCCTCAGGTCACTGCCAGAGAAATGGGACACAATAGCTTTTGTCACCCGAAATTCACCTGAGTTCAAGGATCTGACCTTGACCCAACTCCATGGTCGACTCCTGACCTACGAAAGGGAGTTGAACCAGAAAAGGAAGTTACAAGAGTCAGGGAAAACCGTTGATGATTATTCATTCGGTAACACTGCTCTTCTGGGTCAAGAAGAATCTGGTGGTAGTGGTAAGGATCAGGGTTATGATCACTTCATTGACATAACTGCTGGTGCAAATTTTAACAACCCTGATCCTCACTCTACAGGTTATGCATTCACTGCAAATGAAAACCAGATGTCAGACAATTTAAGCTTTGAACTCAATGATCTACAGCATTTCGACCCCACTGATCTAGAGGAAATGGACATCCTGCACCAACTGGCCTTGCTAAGTGTTAGAACTAGCAAGTTTTATAAAAGAACAGGGCGAAAATTCCCAGGGTTGCATGGGAATCTAAGGGTTGGGTTGGATAAATCGAAAATCAAGTGTTATAAGTGTAACAGGTTAGGACATTTTGCTAGAGAGTGTAGGAGTCAAACAACTGGTCCCATAATCACTCACCCTAGTTCAAATCCTAGACCTCAAAATCAAAACACTGTGCACTATGCCCAATATGCCCCAGCAGCACTTGTGAACACTGCTCACTATGCTGTTGCTCCTGTGCCAGTGCATTATGTCCAAACAGCTGCTCCACAGATCCAATATGTTCAAACCCCTGCTCCCCAGGCACAAGTGCAACCTGCACCACAAACCACTGCTCCAGTAGCAACACAACCAGATCAACAAAGTTTCTTTACTCAAGAATTTGTTGACTGGAGCAGTATGCCTGAAGACCTCAGTGATGCAAATTTTGCACTCTATGCTTCTAATGTTTCTTCTCATGATGAATTTTGTTTGATGGCATTAGAGTCAATACAGGAGGGGGTTGAATCTGAAGAGGAACAGCTGGCCTCTGAAACAGTGGATGAGGTGATTGAAGAAGTGGTTACTGTTGTGGCTAATGAAGTACTGTTGGAAGAAAGTTCAGGCACCCTGATTGAACCACTGACAGATCCATGGTCCGAAGAAGAAAAGACAGGTGAGATAGAAGAGAGAGCTGAAGATGAGGAAAATCCTAAATGTGATTGTGCAATGATGGCTGCTGCAAAGGTATCACCTCAAGTTCTTGAAAAACTGTGTTCTGACAATTGCATTATTGCTTTTGCTAACATCAAAGAGGTGAATGAAAACCTTCGTGATAAAATCTTATCTGATGAAGTCATATTTGAAAGGTCTCTAAAAGAACTTAAAAACAAATTGGCTGAAAAAGAGAAAGAGATTTGCAGCATGAAAGAAGAGCAAAGCATAACCAAAACTCAACTTCAAACCCTGGTAGAAAAATACCAAGGTTGCAAAAAGGAGTTAGAATCCACCCAGATCACATGTGAGAGATGGGTGGAATCATGCAAAGGGTATGAGGTTATGCTTGAGAAACAGATAAAAAGCAATGTGAAATTTGGGGTTGGTTATAGAAAACATGATGATGAAAACACTGCTTTTGAAAAATCTGTTTCAACCACTGATGCAACTGCTGAGTTCATCCCCACAAACAAGAATGGCCAAGAAGTGAAAATCACTGACAAACTTGGTAACAAAATCACACTTGACAGACCAATGGGCCCCTCTGTTTTTGAGGAGATTGAAAATCATCAATTTAAACCAAAGTGGTCTGATGAGTGTGATATTCTTGAAAATTTCAAGCCAATGGACTTTACATCAACTGATGGTGTTAAAGCTCCAAAAGCTAAAGTTATACCTCTCAAGGACATCCCAGCAGTGGTTAAAGCCTCTGCTACAAAGGAGTCTGAAAAGAGAAAGAAGAACGAGAAAATTGATAACTTGTTTTGTGAATTCTGTGAGAAAAGGAACCATCTAACAAAAGATTGTTTCCACTTAAAAGCTTATGAAATAAACAAAACAAGTGTCATAGTTTCAGCTGAAAGTTGCATTGTTTGTGATAAAACAAACCACAAAACTCAAGCATGTGTGTATCTCAAAAACTTTGATATCAAAAAGAATGAGTACCTTGCTAAAACATCCTTGAGTCCATCAGCATCACCATCGGTCAAATTCACCAAAAAGCAACCACTGTTTGTACCAGTTCAAACAGCTGTCACAAAACAGCTGAACCAAACATCTGTCAAAAGAGATGTTCAGGTTACTGATGCACCTCCTGCAATCAGTTCAGAAAAGGCAAGGAAAAACAGTCTTACCAAAGGATTCCACACGTTTATGAGGTCTACAAAAAGCCCTCTAAACCCAGAGTGAATAGGCATCCTTTTGGGTACCAGCAGGTGATTGGGCAAGACCCTCAACAGTGGTTAGCAAGAAACAGTACTAAAACTGTCCAAACCCCTGACTTAACCACTGTTCATCACACTGCATCCATACCAGACACTGTTGAGACTCCATCCAAAGCCCTGTTGGCTTTGGAGTCCTTAATGAACTAATCCTTTTACTTCATGTGCAGGGAGCTTCTGCATGCTTTGATAGTCTTTGGTATGTAGATAGTGGAGGCTCCAGGCACATGACAGGATGTAAAGCCCTCCTCAAAGACTTTAAAATCCATGGAGGGGGTGATATATCCTTTGGAAATAATAGTAAAGGGAAAGTTCTGGGGTCTGGAACAGTGCAATTTGGTAATGTAAAATTTGAAAATGTCAATCTAATAGACAATCTAAAATTCAACCTTCTGAGTGTATCTCAAATGAGTGACAAAGGGTTTGGGTCATTCTTCACAAAAGACTGTTGTAGGATTGTTGCACCAGAAATGGTTAAAAAGATTGAAGCAATAATCAAAACTGGTCAAACTAAACTTGTTGCTCAAAGAAGTGGCAATGTTTATGTTGTTGACATGTCTAAAGAGTGTCCCAGAGCTGATGCCTGTCTGTTCTCAGCTGCCTCTAACAAAGAGACAGAACTTTGGCACATAAGACTGGGGCACACAAATCTTAAGACAATAACAGAAATTTCAAAAAATGGGTTGGTGAGAGGCCTACCACAAAAAATTGTTTTCATGTTCTGAACATTGCATTTCCTGTTTAAAAGGAAAACAACATAAAAGTTCTTACAAGTCCATTGAAGAGTCCAAAACAACCCAGTGTTTGCAAATGCTGCACATGGATTTGTTTGGCCCAGTTCAAGTCATGAGTCTCAAAAAGAAAAGATATTGTTTGGTTATAGTTGATGACTTTTCTAGGTTTACATGGACTTTCTTTTTGCACTCTAAAGATGAAACTGGAGGCATTTTGCAAGACTTTGTGACACAGGTTGAAAAGCAATTTGATCTTCCAGTAAAAAGCTTTAGGAGTGACAATGGCACAGAATTTAAAAATAAGGAGTTGGATGCCTTCTGTGTGAAGAAAGGGATTGTAAGGCAGTATAGCATCCCTAGAACACCAGAGCAAAATGGGGTTGTTGAAAGAAAGAACAGAACTTTGATTGAGGCTGCCAGAACTATGCTTGCAGATTCAGGTTTGCCATTAACTTTCTGGGCAGAGGCAGTAAACACTGCTTGCTATGTCCAGAACAGAGTTTTAATAAACCCCAGGCACAAAAAGACTGCCTATGAAATTCTGTATAAAATCAAACCACTGATCTCATACTTCAAGGTGTTTGGCTGCCCATGCTTTATTTTGAACTTAAAAGATTCCATTTCAAAATTTGCAGCCAAAATTGATTGTGGTTATTTTCTGGGATACTCAACCACTGCCAAGGCCTACAAAGTGTTCAATGCACGGACCAAGGTAGTGGAGGAGACTTTGGATGTAAAGTTCAATGAACTTTCATCAATGAAAATCCCAGTAAATCCTGCTAATCTGTTTGATCTTGAAAAATTCACCTTTGAAAATACTGCTATCAAGACTAACAGTGCAGGTCCATCAGAGGATACATCACAGGACTATGGGTATGAAATCATCATCCCTCAAAGGTCTGCCACAAAGGGAAAAGCACCAGTTGTTCAAAACAACTGCCAAAGCTCAACCACTGCTACCTCAACAGTTGTTGACCAAAGTAGCCCATCTACCACTGCTTCCACATCCTCAAACACTGCTGACGAAAGTCCTCAAACAGTGGATAAAAGTCAGCAGTGGTCCACTTCATTGCCACCCATTCCACCACCTTTAGAAGCCACTGCTGGGTCATCAAAGTCTCCAGCAGTGGTTAGCTCAGATGATACACATTTGCAGCCTTCACCAACAAATGCCATCATACCATACCAAGGAGATTTAATCTTCTTGAGATCTCATCCACCTGATCAAATCATTGGCAACATCAATGAAGGGGTGCTCACAAGAAGCCAAACCCAAAACATTTGTCTTTTTGCTGGCTTTCTATCACTCCATCAGCCAGTCAAGTACCAAGAGGCACTAAAAGACAACAGCTGGGTAGAAGCCATGCAAGAGGAGCTCCAACAGTTTAAAAGACAACAAGTATGGGAGCTTGTACCATTGCTAAAAGAGGTTAGTCCCATTGGCCCAAAGTGGGTCTTCAAGAACAAAACAGATGAAAGGGGCATTGTTGTCAAGAACAAAGCCAGGCTTGTGGTTCAAGGTTACAGACAGGAAGAGGGGATTGATTATGATGAAACATTCGCCCCTGTTGCAAGATTGGAAGCTATCAGACTGTGTTGGTGCACTTGTGTCTGTACTTT